>NC_141909.1:58218933-58520421 GCF_057802395.1 Ceratotherium simum simum | reverse complement strand
ACAACGACTGGGTTAACGAAGAAATCAAAGAAGAAATCAAAAAATACCTGGAGACAAATGAAAATGAAAATACGACATGCCAGAATTTATGGGATACAGCAAAGCGGTTCTAAGAGGGAAGTTTATAGCAATACAGGCCTATCTCAACAAACAAGAAAAATCTCAAATAAACAATCTAAAAATGCACCTAAAGGAACTGGAAAAAAAGAACAAACAAAGCCCAAAATCAGTAGAAGAAGGGAAATAATAAAAATCAGAGCAGAAATAAATGAAATAGAGACCAAAAAAACAATAGAAAAAATTAATAAAACCAAGAGCTGGGTCTTTGAAAAGATCAACAAAATAGACAAACCATTAGCCAGACTCAACAAGAAAAAAGAGAGAAGGCACAAATAAGTAAAATCAGAAATGAAAGAGGAGAGGTTACAACAGACACCTCAGAAATACAAAAGATTATAAGAGAATACTATGAAAAACTATATGCCAACCAATTCGACAATCTGGAAGAAATGGATAAATTCTTAGAATCATACAACCTTCCAAAACTGGATCAAGAAGAAGTGGAGAATTTGAATAGACCAATCACCAGTAAGGAGATCGAAACAGTAATCAAAAACCTCCCCAAAAATAAAAGTCCAGGACCAGACGGCTTCCCTGGTGAATTCTACCAAACATTCAAAGAAGACTTAATACCTATCCTTCTCAAACTCTTCCAAAAAATTGAGGAGGGAACCTCCCTAACTCATTCTCTGAAGCTGACATTACCCTGATACCAAAACCAGACAAGGACAACACAAAAAAAGAAAATTAGAGGCCAATATCACTGATGAACATCGATGGGAAAATCCTCAACAAAATACTAGCAAATCGCATACAACAATACGTTAAAAGATTATACACCATGATCAAGTGGGATTTATTCCAGGTATGCAGGGATGGTTTAACATTCGCAAAATCAATCAACGTAATACAGCACATTAATAAAATGAAGAACAAAAATCACATGATCATCTCAATAGATGCAGAGAAAGCATTTGACAAGATCCAGCATCCATTTATGATAAAAACTCTGAATAAAATGGGTATAGAAGGAAAGTACCTCAACATAATAAAGACCATATATGAGAAACCCACAGCTAATATCATCCTCAATGGTGAAAAACTGAAAGCTATCCCTCTAAGAACAGGAACCAGACAAGGATGCCCACTGTCACCACTCCTATTTAACATAGTATTGGAAGTCCTAGCCAGAGCAATCAGGCAAGAGAAAGAAATAAAGGGATCCAAATTGGAAAGGAAGAAGTGAAACTGTCACTATTTGCAGATGACATGATTTTATATATAGAAAACCTAAAGATTCCACCAGAAAACTTTTAGAAGTAATAACCGAATATGGCAAAGTAGCAGGATACAAAATCAACATACAAAAATCAGTTGCATTTCTATACACTAACAACGAAGTAGCAGAAAGAGAAATTAAGAATACCATCCCATTTACAATTGCAACAAAAGAATAAAATACCTAGGAATAAATTTAACCAAAGAGGTGAAAGATCTGTACAAAGAAAACTATAAAACATTTCTGAAAGAAATTGAAGAAGACACAAAGAAATGGAAAGATATTCCGTGCTCTTGGATTGGAAGAATTAACATAGTTAAGATGTCCATACTTCCTAAAGCCATCTATAGATTCAATGCAATCCCTATCAAAGTTCCAACAACATTTTTCACAGAAATAGAACAAAGAATCCTAAAATTCATATGGAACAACAAAAGACCCCGAATAGCTAAAGGAATCCTGAGAAAAAAGAACAAAGCTGGAGGTATCACACTCCCTGATTTCAAAATATACTACAAAGCTATAGTAACCAAAACAGCATGGTACTGGCACAAAAACAGACACACAGATCAATGGAATAGAATCGAAAGCCCAGAAATAAACCCACACATCTATGGACAGCTAATCTTTGACAAAGGAGCCAAGAACATACAATGGGGAAAAGAAAGTCTCTTCAACAAATGGTGTTGGGAAAACTGGATAGCCATATGCAAAAAATGAAAGTAGACCCTTACCTTACACCATACACAAAAATTAACTCCAAATGGATTAAAGACTTGAATGTAAGACCTGAAACTGTGAAAGTTCTAGAAGAAAACATAGGCAGTCACGCTCTTCGACATCGGTCTTAGCAACATCTTTTCTAACACCACATCTGACCGGGCAAGAGAAACAATAGAAAAAATAAACAAATGGGACTACATCAAACTAAAAAGCTTCTGCACAGCAAAGGAAACCATCAACAAAACGAAAAGACAACCTAACAATTGGGAGAAGATATTTTCAAACCATACGTCTGATAAGGGCTTAATCTCCAAAATATATAAAGAACTCATGCATCTCAACAACAAAAAAGCTACCAACCCAATTAAAAAATGGGCAAAAGACCTGAACAGACATTTCTCCAAAGAAGATATACGGATGGCCAACAGACACATGAAAAGATGTTCAAAATCACTAACTATCAGGAAATGCAAATCAAAACTACAATGAGATATCACCTCACGCCTGTCAGAATGGCTATAATTAACAAGACAGGAAACAACATGTGTTGGAGAGGATGTGGAGAGAAGGGAACTCTCATACACTGCTGGTGGGAGTGCAAACTGGTGCAGCCACTATGGAAAACAGTATGGAGATTGCTTAAAAATCAAGGATAGAACTACCATATGATCCAGCTATTCCACTGTTGGGTATTTATCCAAAGAACTGGAAAACACCAATTTGCAAAGGTACATGCACCCCTGTGTTCATTGCAGCCTTATTCACAATAGCCAAGACTTGAAGCAACCTAAGTGCCCATCAAGGGACGAATGGATAAAGAAGCTGTGGTATATATACACAATGGAATACTACTCAGCCATAAGAAACGACGAAATCCAGCCATTTGTGACAACATGGATGGACATTGAGGGTATAATGCAAAGTGAAATAAGTCAGAGGAGAAGGCCAAATACCGTATGATTCCCTTCATTAAGTAGTAGATAATAACAACAATAAACAAACACATAGGGACAGAGATTGGATTGGTGGTTACCAGAGGGAAGGGGAGAGGTGGAGGTGAAAGGGATAATTGTTACATGTGTGTGGTGATGGGTTGTAGTTAGTATTTTGGTGGTGAACATGATGTAGTCCATGCAGAAATAGAAGTACAATGATGTACACCTGAAATTTTTGCAATGTTATAAACCAATGTTACTGCAATAAAAAAAAAAAAAAAAAAAAAAAAAAAAAAAAAAAAACGAATGGATGAACTTGCAGTCTGGCGACCAAAATAAGGGAACAAATGTATGGGAAAGCATCTTGCACAATGCCTACCTTACACTATGTGCTTGATAAGTGGGTGTTTTGATGATTTAATAGTACATGGGATTAGAGTCCCTGAATTTCTGCACAATTCCATACAAGGTCCTTCTGCCCCTACCCATGGCTGCAAGAAACATTCTGAAAGGAATCGGTATGATGACCTGCAGAAGATCAACGATGGATACTAATAAATTACACTCCAAGGAAAATTCAGCAGAAGTGAGGGGTTAAATAGCAGAATCCTCCCTTCTAGGGACTCATTTGGTGTTCTCTGCAAAAGATGACTCCTGCTGCCAAGTGCTCAGTAGGATGTGCTGTCACCTGGAGGAACAGAGCCTGATACCTGAGTGGAGTGATGCTGCTAAAAGCAGCTCATCACAGCTCTGCTCCTTCCTTCTCCTGGCTGAGTTTGCATCTCCGAGACCATAACAAGGGGAAGGAGTTTCCTGGGTTTCACGGAAGTGACAAAAGACCAAAAATTCAGTCTGGGACAGACCCGAGAAGTTTGGCAGCCATATTTGCCAAGTCAAAATCAGGGTATAGTTGGGGCCGCCCCCCTGGCATAGTGGTTGAGTTCCGTGTCTCCGCTTCAGCAGCCTGAGTTTGTGGGTTCTGATCCCAGGCGGACCTACACTAATCGGCAGCCATGCTTTGGCAGCGACCCACATATGAAAGAGGAGGAAGATTGGCACAGATGTTAGCTCAGGGCTAATCTTCCTCAAGGAAAAAAAAAAAGGAGGATTGGCAAGAGATATTAGCTCAGGGCTGATCTTCCTCAAAACAAAAAATCAGGGTATAGTTTGAGAAGGATACAAGGTATTTGAAATAACACCGTGATGAAAAGACCTGGAAATCAGTGTAGAATTCAGATGGATTACTTTCTCATTTTACAGATGAGGAAACCAGGTTTGGAAACTGTCCCATGTGCCTTAGCTAGATGATAGCAGAGCATGGGACAAAGCCATGTTTCCCAGGGCCCAGCGCCAACATCTGTTTTATCATGCTGCTGCTCCTCAGCATGGGGTGAGCACAAGAGGTGGTGAGCACTCCTGGCCAGTAATGCTTAGGGCCTAGGCATGCTCTGGTGAAGCTTCTCCTCTACTTCCCCTTCCCATCTCAAAATCGATCGCCCTTCCTCCTTCTCCAAAGTAAAGGGGAAGAGAACCTACTTCTAGTTTCAGACAGACTCAGCTCCCTCAATTCTTCCATTTACCTCTCCTTACCAGCCCCAGGGAAGGTCTTCCATACTGTGCATATGTGTGTGTATATATATATTTATATATAAAAATATATTGTATATATTCAAGATATTATGTATATATTATATATAAAGTATAAAATATTCTATATTGTATACAATACTCTGTATATTTATATATATTGCATATTAAAATTCTATGTTTAAAAAGCAAAAATTGTTTTGAAAATGACATCACTATCATGATGAACACTAACATTGTGAGTCATTAAATTAATCACCGATTTCCCTAAACCAGAGGCTTCAAGAAATCAGATCATACCTAAAAAATCAATCTTCAGGCCAAAAATTTAATTCATTTTTCTTTCCATTTGTTTGTTTTCTGGTTTTCACAGAAATCTGGTTCAGATGGACGAGGAGGAATGACAAAGATGACAGATCTGTTATTTGATGCCGTGTTCTCTCTCTTTTTTTGTTGTGGAAAGAAACACATAGATGAAATCAACCCTCAGTAGATTTTTAAGTGTACAGTATAGTGTTGTTAACTATGTTAACAGCAGATCTCTAGAACATTTTCGTCTTGCATGACTGAAACTATATCCGTTGAACTCCATAGCACCTCCACACCCCACTCCCATCTCCAATCACACCCCACTCCCATCTCCAATCAATCCCTGGAAACCACCATTCTACTTTCTGCTTCCGTTGAGTGTGACTACTTCAGATATCTCATATAAGTAGAATTATGCAGTATTTGTCCTGTGACTGGCTTATTTCACTTAGCATAATGTCCTAAAGTTTCATCCATGTATATGACAGGATTTTCTTCTTTAAGGCTGAATAATATTCCATTGTATATCTATGCCATATTTTATTTATCCATTCATCTGTTGGTGGACATTTAGGTGTTTCCACCTCTTCGCTATTGTGAACAATGCTGAAATGAACAGGAGTGTGTAAATATCTATTCAAGATTCTATTTTCAATTATTTTGGATAAATATCCAGAAGTATGAATGCTGGATCATACGGTAGTTGTATTTTTAAATTTTTGAAGAACCTCCATACTGTTTTCCATAACATCTGCACAATTTTACATTTCCACTATGAGTGTACAAGGGTTCCCTTTTCTCCACATCTTCAACACTTATCCTTTTTTTTTTTTTTAATATATAACAGCCATCCTAACATGCGTGAGGTGATATCTGGTGGTTTTGATTTGCATTTCCCTGATAATTAGTGATGTTGAGCACTTTTCGTATACCTGTTGGCCATCTGTATGTCTCCTTCAGAAAAATATTTAGTTCCTTTCTCCATTTTTAAATTGGGTTATTTTTGTTTTTTCACTTTTGTATTGTATGAATTCATTATATATTTTTGATATTAGCCCGTTATCAGGTAGATGGTTTGCAAATATGTTCTCCTATTTCATAGGTTGCCTTTTCACACTGCTGCATGTTTCCTTGCTGAGCAGAAACTTCTTAGTTTGACGTCCCACTTGTCTATTTTTGCTTTTGTTGCCTGTACTTTTGGTGTCATATCCAAGAAATCATTGCTAAGACCAATGTTATCAAGCTTTACTTCTGTTTTCTAGTAGCAGTTTCATAGTTTCAGGTCTTACATCTAGGTCTTTAATCCATTTTGAGTTGATTTTTGTGTATGGTAGAAGGGTCCAATTTCATTATTTTGCATGTGGATATCCAGTTGTCCCAATACCATTATTTGAAGAGACTATTCTTTCCCCATTATATAGTCTTGGCACGCTCAAAGAAAATTTAACCACATATGTGCTGGTTTATTTCTGGGCTCTTTATTCTATTTCATTGACCTATATGTCTATCTTTATGCCAGTATCATACTCTTTTGATTACTGTAGCTTTATAATACATTTTGAAGTCAGGAAATGTGAGGACTCCCTCTTTGTTCTTCTTTCAAGATTATTTTAGCTATTTGGGGTCTATTGTGCTTCCATACAGATTTTAGGATTGTTTTTCCTATTTCTGCAAAAAAAATACCACTGGGATTTTGATAGAAATTGCATTGAATCCATAGATCACTTTAGGTAGTGTGAACATTTTAACAATATTAAGTCTTCCAATCCACGAAACCAGGATGTCTATTTGTGTTTTCTTTAATTTCTATTAACAACGTTTTGTAGTTTTCAGTATACAAATCTCTTATCTCCTTGGTTAACTTTATTCCTAAGCATTTTATTCTCTTTTATGGTAACATAAATGGAACTGTTTTCTTAATTTTCTTTATGAATTGTTTATTATTCATGTATAGAAATGCAGCTGGTTTTTGTACATTGATTTTTTGTCCCGCAACTTTGCTGAATTTTTTTATTAGTTCCAAAAGTTTTTGTGGGATCTTTAGGTTTTTCTACATACAAAGATCATGTCATCCGTGAACAGACATAATTATACTTTTTCCTTTCCAGTTTGAATGTCTTTTATTTCTTCTTCTGGCTTAATTGCTCTACCTAGTACTTACAGTGCTATGTTGAATAGAAGTAGCAAGGGTGGACATCCCTGTCTTGTTACTGATCTTAGAGGAAAAGCTTTCGGTTTTTCACCATTGAGTATGATGTTAGTTGTGGGCTTTTAATATATGGCCTTTATCATGTTGAAGTGATTTCCTTCTATCCTCAGTTTGTTGAGGTTTTGTTTTGCTTTTAACATGGAACGGTTTTGTATTTTGTCAAGTGCTTTTTCTACATCTACTGAGATGTGATTTTTATCCTTTGTTCTGTTAACGTGGTGTGTCAAGTTGATTGGTTTTTGTACATTGAACAATTCGTGCATCCCAGGGATAAATCCCATTTGGTCATGGTGTGTGATTCATTTAACATGCTATTGAATTAGGTTTGCTGGTATTTTGCTGAGAATTTTTACATCTATAATCAAAGTTATTGTCCTGTAGTTTTCTTTTTTATAGGGTCTTTTTCTGGCTTTGGTATGAGGGTAATGCTGACCTCATAAAATGAGTTTGGAAATGTTCCTTACTCTTCAGTTTTTTGGAAGAGATTGAGATGTATTGGCCTTATTTCTTCTTTAAATGTTTGGAAGGATTCTCTAGTAAAGCCATCTGGTCTTGGGCTTTTCTTCTTGGGAGATTTTTGGTTATTGATTCAATCTCCTTACTAGTTATAGGTCTGTTCAGATTTTGTATTTCCTCATATTTCAGTCTTGGTAGGTTGTTTGTTTCTAGAAATTTATCCATTTCTTCTAGGTTATACAATTTGTTGTATAATTTTTCATAGTAGTCTCATAATTCTTTTTATTTCTATAACAGTTATGTTTCCTCTTTCATTTTTGATTTTGCAGGGTTTTTTCTTGATTAGTCCAGCTAATAGTTTGTCAATTTTATTTATCTTTTCAAAAAACCAACTCTTAGTTTTCTTGATCTTTTCTATTTTTTTCTCTTCTTTATTTCATTTATTTCTGCTCTAATCTTTATTATTTCTTTCCTTCTAACTTTGGGCTTAGCTTACTCTTCTTTTTCTAGTTCCTTGAAGTGTAAAGTTAGCATGTTTCTTTGGGATCTTTGTTTATCATAAATGTTCATTGCTATAAACTTCCCTCTTAGTACAGCTTTTGCTGCATCCCATGTGTTTTGGTATGTTGTGTTTTTGTTTCCCTTTATCTCAAGATATAAGCTAATTTCCCTTTTGATTTCTTTTTTGACTCACTGGTTATCCAAAAGTGTGTTTTTTAATTTCCACATATTCATAAATTTTCCTGTTTTTCTTCTGCTGTTGATTTCTAGTTTCATTCCATTGTGGTAGGAAAAGAAATGTGGTTTGATTTCAATCTTATTAAATTTATTAAGACTTGTTTTGTGACCTAACATATGATCTGTCCTAGAGAATATCCCATGTGCACTTGAGAAGAATGTGTATTTTGCTGCCGTTGGGTGGAATGTTCTGTATATGTCTGGTTGGTCCACTTGGTCTATAGCATTGCTCAAGTTCTCTGTTTCCTTATTGATCTTCTGTCTGGATGTTCTATACATTATCGAAAGTGGGATATTGAAATCTCCTACTATTATTGATTACTGTCTATTTATCCCTTCAGTTCTGTCAATATTTGCTTCATGTCTTTGGGTGCTCTAATGTTAAATGCATATATATTTATATTTGTTATAGCTTCCTGGGGGCTTGACTTTTATTATAAAATGTTCTTGTCTCTTGTGGCAGTTTTCAACTTAAAGTCTATTTTGTCTGATACAAATATAGCCACTCATACTCTCTTTTGGTTACCACTTGCATGGAATATCTTTTCCCATCTTTTTACTTTCAGCCTATGTGTGTCCTTAATTCTAAAGTGAGTCTCTTATAGATAGCATATAGTTAGATCTTTTTTTTTTTTTAAACTTGTTCAGCCACTCTGTCTTTTGATTAGGGATTTTAATTCTTTTACATTTAAAGTAATTACTGGTAGGGGAGAATATACTACAGTCATGCACTGCATAGTGACATTTCAGTCAACCGCAAGCCACATATACAACAGTGGTCCCATAGATTGTAATGGAGCTGAAAAATTCCTATCATCTAGTGATGTCATAGCCATTATAACACCATGGCAAGAGAAAACTGAAGAAAAATAAGAACCCCCAAGAAAATTCACAGTGAAGGGTTTAGCAGAAGCTTTATGCAGACCTCAACAAGCTCCTTAAAGTTTGAAAACATGGACCCCAATACTGAAAGGTTTTCATTAATAAAGAGGAATGTCCATCATGCATTTTCTGCTTACAAGCAAATCTATGATGAAAAAAACAAATCAAGCAAACCACCATGGACATATTTCTGAAAAGAGTGACACCTCCTCAAGAAGAGCCTCAGGCAGGTCCTTCGGGAGATATTCCAGAAGAAGATATTGTTATCATAGGAGAGGACAGCTCGATGGGTGTTATTGCCTCTGAAGACCTCCAGCGGGACAATATGTGGAAGTAGAAGACAGTGATATTATGATCCTGACCCAGTGTAGGCTTAGTGTGTATGTTTCTTAGTTTTTAATAAAAAAGTTTAAAAATTTTTTCTTTTTAAAAATAGAAAAAAGCTTATAGAATAAGGATATCAAGAAAAAATATTTTTATACAGGAACGCAAAATGTATTTGTATTTTAAGCCAATTGTCATTACACGAGAGTCAGAGTTAAAAAAAATTAAGTTTATAAAATAAAAAAGTTACAGCAAGCTAAGGTTAATTATTGAAAAAAAATTTTTTTTATAAATTTAGTGTAGGCTAAGTCAGCAGTGTTTATAAAGTTCACAATAGAGTTCAGTAATGTCCTAGGCCTTCACATTCACTCACTGACTCACCCAGAGCAACTTTTAGTTCTGCAAGCTCTATTCACAGTAAGTGCCCTATACAGGTGTGCCATTTTTTAATCTTTTATATTATATTTTTACTGTAGCTTTTCCATGTCTAGATACACAACTACTTGTGTTACAAATGCCTACAGTATTCAGTACAGTAACATGCTGTACAGGTTTGTAGCCTAGGAGCAATAGGCTATTCCACATAGCCTAGGGATGTAGTAGGCTATACCATCCAGGTTTGTCTAAGTATACACTATGATGTTCGCACAGTGATGAAATCACCTAATGAAGCATTTCTGACAACACATCCCCATCATTAAGCAACGCACAATTGTGTTGTCATTTTGTTAATTGTTTTGTGTCTTGTATTTCTTGTGTTCTTCTTTTCCTGTCTTGCTGTCTTCGTTTGTGCTTTGGTGAGTCTTTTTGTAGCGTCAAGCTTTGATTCCATTCTCATTTTCTTTTTTGAAACTTCTACAGGTATTTTCTTTGTGGTTACTGTAGAGCTTACATAAAACAATATTTTAAACTGATAACAACTTATCACATACAAAAATTCTACTCTTTTACTCTCCCTGCACACTTTATGTTATTGATGTCACAAACTACATCTTTTTATATCATATATTCATTAACATATGTTTTAGTTATTTTTTATACTTTTTTCTTGTAGCTTCTATACCAGAATTAAAAGTGATTTATGCACCACCATTACAGTATTACAGTATTCTGTATTTGTCTATATATTTACTTTTACTAGTGAGTTTTATACTTTCATAAGCTTTTGTGTTGCTGTCTAGCATCTTTCCATTTCAACTTGAAGGACTCTCTTTAACATTTCTTATAATGCATGTTTAGTGATGAATTCTCGCCAATTTTGTTTATCTGGGAAAGTATGTCTCCATTTTTGAAAGACAATTTTGCTCGATATAGTATTCTTGGTTTTTCTCTTTCAGTACTTTAAATATATCTTCCCACTAGCTTCCTGCCTGTAAGGTTTCTGCTAAGAAATCCATATATAGTCTTATGGGGACTCTTTTGTATGTGATAAGTCACTTTTCTCTTGCTGTTCTCAAAATTCTTTGTCTTTGTCTTTGACAATTTGATTGTGTCTTGGTTTTTACTTTTTTGGTTTCATCCTATTTGGGAGTCCAGGACTTCTTGAATTTGGATGTTCATTTCCTTCCCCAGATTTGGGCAGTTTTCAACCATATTTCTTTATATAAGCTCTCTGCCCCCTTCTCTATTCTCCTTTTGGGACTCATATAATGCATATATTGGTTTGCTCTATGGTATTCTCAAGTCCCTTGGGCTTTCCTTTTTTTCAGTTTTCTCTTTGTTCCTCTGATTGGATAATTTCAAATGATTTTTCTTGGAATTTACTGATCCTTTTTTTCTGCTTGATCATGTCTGACGTTGAACACCTCTAGTGAATTTTTAAATTCAGTTAATTTCTGCAGCTCCAAAATTTGTCTGGTTCTTTCTTGTATTTTGATCTTCTTGCTGATATTCTCATTTTGTTCATTATTTTCCTGAGCTCATTGAGCATCTTGATGATGTTCTCTTGAGCATCTATTTTGAGTCCCTTGAGTTACTTGTTAGGTAATTAACATACCTCCGTTTCTTGTGGGTTGGTTTCTGGAGGTTTATCTTCTTCCTTTGATTGGGCCATGTTTCCTTCTTTCTTTTTGTGCCTTATAATTTTGGGTTGGGATTCACACATTTGAAAAAGACAGCCACCTCTAGTCTTTATGGACTGGCTTCATACAGTGAAAGACCTTTCCCAATCAACCTAGCTAAAGATGTGGGGGCCTTTCAAACCTTTCTGTGGATGTGTCTTCTCTGGATTTATACATGTAAATTATACATTAGAGGGATTTTCCAGTTTCTTTTTTCAGGAGCTCATAATCTCTTCCTCCCTTTGGTGTCTGTCTGTGGAACTGCAGATTCTCTAGAGCTGCCACAAGCCACCTAGCTCTCATTTGTTTCTATGGCCCTCATGTTTCTAGAGTATGCCAGGTCCCATCAGTGCTCCTAGACAGATGAGACAGGAACTAGTCCCTCAGACAGTTACCTATAATGCTGAGATTTTAAACACGTGCTACAACTCTTTTCCTCAATAAAGAAAAACTAACATTTGGAGGTTTTCTCCCACTCATTCTACACTGGGTTGGGGGAGGGATTCTGGTGAGTGTTTGCCCAAACCACTGCCTTTGTTCCCAGCAGCCCTCCAACCTGGTACCCTTTCCTGTCAGCTCCCCTCAAAAGCCTGAACATTGGATGTATAGTCTCGTCTTCTCTTTCTCTCCCCCAGAGAGAAGCTAGGTACTGGGAGCTTTTTCCTGATCATACCATGCTGAGCTGGGGGGAGGTACTGTGGTGAGTGAGTGCCATAAATTTTCCTAATTTCTTTGATGTGGCCAAGTTCATGCCCACTTGGAGGGCAGGAGCCTCTTAACCGGTTTCTGGATTTCTCACAAAGGGAATTGGTCCAATCAGTGTCTCAGGGAAGTGGGGGCGAGGGCTCTGGAGCTTCCTACTCTACCGTCTTTCTAACATCACTCCTATATTATGTTCTCTTAATGGAGATGTTAATGTGACCCTACATCCTCCTCAAACTGTAATTTCTTCACCTGTGAAAGGAAAACCTATACCATATGATTGTCATGTCCTATAAAACCCCATAAACCTACAAATTTTGAGATCAATGATAAGAAATCAAGGAGCAGAGGCAAAAAGGAGGTTACAATGAAGAAAGTGGATATGCTATTGCAAAATACATTGCCAAATATATGTGTGAGATTTGTAGGTATGACAGACTCAGAAAATATCTTATAAGTGTCTTCATTCACCAGAATTAAACGTTCCTCCCCTTTTAAAGTGAATTTTCAACTTTTGTATATAAGTTAAAGTGTCTATTTTGTACTTCAGAAAGTTAAATAAAAATTGACATTAATGGTTAAATAAAATAATTCTGATTTGAAACGTAGTAATTATATGATTAGTTATAAAAATGGTGAGAGCAACAGCTACAATGTTGATTAGCAAGATCAACGCAACAATGGTATATATCTAAATTGAAAATATTCACTCACAGATGCAGATTTGTAAAATTATTATCTTTGGTCCAATTTCTACCATGCTCACCATTCCAGCAGCTTCTCAGACAGGAGAGCGTGTGACTCAAGATTTCTTTGCTGGAAGATCAGAAATATGAAACTTCAAGCAGCTACACACACTTCCTTCCTCTTTTGTCTCTCCTACTATGCTCCCAGTTTGACCTCTTTATAAATAGCTTAAATAAAGTCCAGCAGTAGACAAGTGTTTGTGGACAAATAATGCTCAGAGAACAAATTATTTTCCCTACCCTCCAACTGTTCCTAAAATGAGAAGTCACAGAAGTAATTTATCAGAAAAAAAATACATATCAAGCCAATAAAAAGTTTTTTCATGCTATTCTTTCCATTTCTTCCTGTAAAAATTAAAAAAAAATTGATATTTCATAACATTTGGCAGAATATGAAACGTCCTACATATCAAATGCCTACAAATTTTAACAAATATAGAAATAATAACTTATCTGGCTAAGACTTGAAGGACAAGGAAGAGTCTGCGGTTAAAGGTGCTGAGGGCAAAGCATCTCAGACAGAAGGAGCAAGTAGGGCACATGTCTGGAGGCAGGATGAGCTTGATGAGCTTTAGGGAAGGAAAGCAGAGAGAGTGGCTGAAGGGGCATCACATGCGAGGAGAGAATGGGAAAAGATGAGATTCCAGACCCAGAGAGGGGCCAGGTCAGGCAGGACATGTAGGTGCTGGCAAGGGGTTTGATTTTTACTCGAAGGGAAGTAGAGAGCCATTTGAGAATTTTAGCCAGGAGAGTGGCATGATCTGGTTGGCATGTCACAGCAATCACCCCAGCTGCTATTTGGAGAATAGGTTGTGGGTGCTGGAGATGAGGTGGGAGTGGAAGCTGGTAGACTGTCGTGGGCATCCAGACAGGAGGTGGTGATGGCTGAGAACAGGGTGGTAGCAGTGGAAGACAGGAGGGAGGGCAGATTCAGGATCGGTTTTGAAGGGGCTGCTGATAGGGACTTGTTAATGGAGTAGATGACGAGATGAGGGAAAGAGAGGAAGTAAGAATGAATCCTAGGCCTTATGGCTTTGGTGGCAGAATACATATGCTAATAGACTGTGGATGTCTGGAACAATGGGCCAAAACATCCAAGATTAGCTTTCATAAAGATCAACTTAAAATTCTGCACTTAAATTCTTTTAAAAAAAACCTACTGCACAAGTTTGAGAAGATTTGGTTTAACACAACTGTGTGGGAAAGAGGTTTTGGAGTCTCCACTGAGTCCATACTTAATAGAACCCCAAACAGCAAGTAACAGAAAATGCGATTGCTCCTGTGTCTGTGCGTATTTTTAAATACGTATGTGTAACACACAGGATTATAACTCAATAATGTATTACGGGCATTTAAATGTTATCACAAAGCCTTAATAACAATCATTTTATTAGCTGCATAATATTCTATTGATCAAATACATCAAAACTTAGATAGTCTCCTATGGAATACATAGGTTATTCACAGTTGTCCTATGATCTATAAATTATCACAGCAACTATCACCATGCATATAGCTTTTTTAATATTTGGGCTCATTTCTTCTGAGAAAATCCTAGAGATAGAATTTTGAAGTGAGAACCAATTAACATTCAGCCAGTATGCACTAGTATAGCCATACTGGTTTATAACATATTTAAATACGTCCATATAAATTAGTCAATAGCCACTGCTCAGCACCTCGAGTACCCCCACTTCCCCAACATCAGCCCCTCCCTTGGAACCACCCTGACATCTCCGAATCCCAAAACAAAAGGGTTAACACTTGGCTGCATAAAGGGCTCCAGCACTGGCCAGTGACCAATAGGGACTCTGGTCACACACACTACCAGTTAAATATTTTGAAACCCGAGTCAGAGGCATTTATATAAGTTATAAAATTTATGTACATTAGCTCAGTTTTAACAAGTTAAATTTAATTTGTATCAATGAACTGGTATAATGCTATAACATTCAAGGAGGAATGACTTTATTTCATCTAATTCATCCTCTTCTGATCATTCTAGCCTCTTCATGAGGCTAAAAATGCCTCATGAAGTTGCCCCAGGGACCCCCAGCCCCCTCCCTATCTGTTCTCCACACTCCATGCAGGTGCCCTTTCTTCTTCCCTGAGATGTTACAAAATGGCAGAATCTCTTTCTCCTTTCCCACTCCACTCCTCACCTCCACTTCAGTAAATCTTGATCCCTACAGATAGCCCTTCTTTCCTCTCTCCTGAGTAGGAACAGAGGGTCTATAAATATTTTTTTATTTGTTGATGGTGCACAGTCTATATTTTTTACTTCCTAAAGATATTAGGGCTTTGGAAGATCATAAAAATAGTACTTTCAGGGCTGCTAAGGGATCAGACAATTCTGAACTCAATGAATAAGCTATTTCTCTCTCTGAAATAAATACCTGAGGGTACTTGATCTTGACAAAAGAAATAATGATTCTCCTTATTTAGTGAAAAATGCCTGTAGGCAATTTATGCTAAACATGTTTTTCTAAAAATGTTGAGCTAAATTAATCTATCAGACAGGGTATTGCATAGGATGATATTCATTACTCAGGTGGCTATCACAATATATACTGTAAATTAGTACACATCCAAGTTGGTTTTGAAGTTCTTCCCACATCTCATCACCCTTCCTTTCAGCTGTACTAGTTTTGAGAGTCACTTCTAAAGCAACGTGAGTGTAACACATAATTCAATTAAATCAGTAAGAGAACTGGTGGCCCTAGTTTGGAATGATTGGGGATTTAATCCTCAGAGAAGTTATGTAGAGGAAATTTGAGATGCTATGAGAAAGCTATGATAGGAAGAATTGCCATGCTGAAATCCACTAAAACAAAGTGGCAAAAATTATCTTAAGATACTCTTAACTTAGAGCAGATGAGATAGAATTTTTAAAATGAAATTAACATCATCAAGAAACAAATATGGTCATCTCATCTTAAACGCTTCAAATATTGTTGAAAAAGAGAAAAATCCATCCATCAGCGAGTACATACTTATCACTTACTATATGTAAGCTACCCCGGTAGGTAATCTATGTGGTAAATAGAATATGCAGTCAATAGGGACTAATCTAGTTGGTGAACAGAGACAGAGTTGACGAGTTATGCTAAGTACTAGATAGAAAAATAGCTTGGAAAAGTGAGTTTTCATGTTTGTTGTCATGAAGTAAGTGGGGCATGTGCTGGACCTTAAAGGGTAGAGAACATCTAAGGAAGTGGGAAGCAGAAGAGCGTGCAATTGAGTTCTAGATAATGTCATGAATAAAGAAACTGAAATAGAAATCTTTCAGGAATAATGAGTGGTTCCCCCTTGCTACTCTTAGCAGGAGTGGCCAGAGATTTGATTAGCTCAATAGAAGATTTTGAATGTCCAGGTTGGGAGTTTAGACATTTCCCTCAAAGGCAATAGGAAGTCAACAAACAGAAGAGTTGCTGAAAGATGTACCTGAACAAGATTAAACCACAGTTCATATATGGGAGGTCTAAAAGAAAGTTAGCTGGGTGACACTGTAATAGTCCAAGTAAGTAATGGCATGGCTGTAACAATGCTTCTCAGCTCCCTACAGATCAAAAACATCCAGGTTATCTTTCTACGTTTGTCATCAGGCATGTGGGAAAGATTGTAAGAGAACAAAAGAAAGGCGAATAGATTTCCTTGTTAGACTGTCTCTAACTTATTCAGCCCTACCTGCTCATCAATACAGGTGATGCTCTTGGTACCTGAGGTTTTAGGGACAATCACATGCAGAATCACATGACCATTATAAAAGCCCTCTAAAATTTGATCTTTTTTCAATTGTAAATAATTACAGATTTTTTTTTAATATGGACGAATAAGTGTTAGGAGAAGCAATCTGCCATGGGCCCTGAGCGCCCCCACACATCCTTGCTGAGTAAGCTAAACTGCAAGGCTTGATTGTCCCCTGAGCAATTTCTATAGCTAGTCACACAGGCAATTAAGTTGGTTAAGGCGACCACAGTGTGAGTACTCTGAGTACCAGCTTCCCTGGAGACTGGCTTGTTTGCTGCTTGCTACAAAAAGTGTTCCCCTCATGTCACAGCTGACTGAGTACATAGCTCTTGTCTGGACACATCATGATGCTCTTAGGAACAGGACTTAGGAACTAGGAAACCAGCAGTACCATATTGACATCCCTGCTGTTTCATGTACAATAAGTAGTAAACTGTCTCGCTTTGATCCATTATGTCTTGTCTATTTTTTCACTTACAGAGTTATAGTATTGCTATCTTCTATGGGGTTGAGGTTCCTCTCAAACAGCAAGCTGAGTTGTCAAGATAATGACATTCTGGAAAAGGAAAGGCAAGAGCTCCATGGGCCAGGTTCAGGGATATAAGAAAACTCTCAGGGGCCAGTAGCAAATGCCCCCATCCAAGTGATGGGCCAAGGGGTGAGGGGAACAAATGATCCCCCACTATCCTATCTGCTAACAAACAGGAGATTGGGTCAATGAACAGAGGCTGAGAGGTAAGAGGTAGGATCGAAACAAGCTGCCCAGCCAGTGCCGTGGTGTTCTTGCTGTCCTGTGGAATAGTGGATGAGGAAAGCACCCAGGGCCTCTGTCAGGGAGAACAGTACAGCCACACCCTGTTTTGATATCCGCAACTAGAACCAACCCTACAGGGCACCATGTCCCTATACAGACTACCAAGATGTGGACCCACAGTGAGAAGGAGAGGAGGGAATTCTAGGACCACTTTGGTCAACAGACCGAGGATCTGTTAGAGATGTGGTTAGTGCATTTGTGCGATGAGGGAATGGGAGAGGTTACTCTCTTAGAAGGTGAATGGCAGCACCTAGGCCACCTCACTCTTGACCCCATGCTTCCAGACTATGCAGACAATTCAGTTGAGACAGAATCATGCTCCAAAATAAGGCTTCCTACTTTGTATTTCTGCTTCAATGACTGTGTTATGGCCCTCCCAGAGAGACTTCCCAAGACCGATGAAACTGAAAGGGCCTCTAAAACCCGATTCCTCCATAGAGATCAATGTTTCTCTGCTGAAGGATGTAAGAAGCTGGGTAGCTTCCTTAGAACAAACTATTCCTTCAGTACCTCTGCTGCTTGACCCTGCACCCCTGTATCCTGATTTGACAGCTTTTAAAGAGAAGGGGGACTAGGGGTGTGTCCAAGTCTCTCTGTCCCCAAGGAGACCATAAGTCTTATACTTCAGGGAGGGTACATAGGTCAAAGCCCCTGCCCATTCCTGGCAAATAGACCACATTGATTCTCTGTTGCTATCTCACTGCTACCACTAGTGTCTAAAGACTGTTGACAATTATTGCAGCTACAGCTACACCATAGTAGCATTGGAAACTAAGCTATACCATGTTTTGGGATATCTAGGCCATTTACAATAAGAGAGTGGCATCCTATTCGTGGCAAAAGACACCCAACAGTGGGCAAATGGGCACGACATTAGATAGACATTTCATACCCTTATCATTCTGAGCCTGCTGGCATAATCACAAGGCAGAATGGGCATTTAAATACTTCACTGCAAAACATTGCTGGACATATTGTCGGTATTGCTGACTAACATCTTAATCAGACAGTGAGAGCATTAAATGCAGCTGTTCCCGACACGGGAGCATGCGCTTTGGCATGATTGCTTGGGGAAACTCCAACCTGTTGCTTGAACTACACCTGGTCCAATTATTAAGTATGACAGGGCATAGACCATGAGCAAATTGAGCAGCTGGTAGAATTTGTAAACTCTAGAGCATCCCTACAGTGGCCCACTGGGGAAGTGATGGGGGCATCTTGGATCATTACAAGTTCTACCATTGTGCCCCAGCCCCTTAATGCCTGACCCATAGGGCTGTAAAGGGAAGAAATGGCTACTAGATTAGGACAAACTATGTAGCTATGCAGGGAGAAAAAGAACTCTGGCACCTAAGGAAGGAAGACCCTAGATCCTGAGAAGTGGAGGGGGGCTGGGGGCAGAACAATTATTGCTCTCTTTGTCCCCTAGATCTAGCACCACAGGTTGGCTAAATGATCATGTGGTCTGCCTGAGTCAAGCAGGCCATGGAAAACTGTCTCATTCAGATCATTGTCTACTTTTGCACTTATGTAGTTGTGGAAGGTTTACTCCTTGCTCTCCATTAGAAGCTTGGGGTTCTTCCCTGACAATAAGTAAGTCATTGAACAGAACTTATTATAATAAGCCAGTGAAGAATGCTAAAGAAAACATGAGGCTAATTAGAGAAAATATGAACTACATACTTGACAAGCGTAAAGGAATGATAGAAAATGAGTGAGGGAAAGGAAATATAATCCCAGTCTCTAAAAATGAATATATACATACGTACTTGAAGCAGAAAAAGAAAGTGGCAATGGAAATCCTGGTTGACTAATAAGTTTTAGAAAAAGTGATAGAAAAATCTATACTTAATTACAAATGATTTTTTATAAATGAATCATAACAAATGATAGTAATGAAACAGGTGGTTTAAAAAAACAAGGTTTTGGTGAATGTTTTGACGTATTCTCATGAAAAATTGGCTCATATATGAAGATACCATGTGGATTCATGCCATTTAAGTTTTCTGGAAGGGTTTTTAAGTACTGGATCAAAAAAAATTCAACTTACAAGAGAGCAAAATGAGTGGGAAAACAATAGGTCCATATATTCTATACATTAAAAAATCCAACAGTTTGGAGTAGTGGTGTATTGGCATGCATTTAACAACCAGTTTTATAGAAAACTGATTTATAGTGTTTGCCTATTTCCATGGTGTAAATACAACCACTATGTAGATTTCAAGCTACCGACATGAAGTCACTGATCAAAGTTGGAAAAAGATGTGCACAGTTGGCTCTTGTCAACTGGTAAAAGCCAGCTCTGGCACACCACTGAATTAGTGGGCAGTGGACAATATATCATATGAGTTTTGGTGATAAAAATGGCCCTATTAAGCATTTATTTCCCATGGAAACCTTGTAGCTTAGTGGTAAAGTTAGGTTTTGGTGTCAGATATATCTGCAATAAAGAACCCTTCACCATTTACTATTGTGTAGTCACGGGCAAGTTATTTCAATGGTCTTGGATTTACTGTCTAAAGACAGTAAATGCACAATGGGAATAACAAGAGAATCCACCCTGTATTTTTCTTTTAAGAATAACCTAATGCGTGTAATTACTCGACTCAGTACCTAACACAGAGTATGAAGAAAAAATCTCACGTTTTAGTTAACAATAGAATATGCTCAAACTCCTTAATATAATGCACACAGTCCTTTACAATCTAACTGGAAAACCACAACCCCCGTCTCTTTCCCCCTCATGTCGAGTGACCAACTATAGTTCCCTGAACAGGCTAAGCAGGTCCAGACTTCTTTACTTTGGTTTGTGTTTTTTCCTCTGCCACTCCACTCCCTAGGAAATATCTACTCCTCCTTTAACTTCCTGCTAAAATCTTTGACTCCTCTGTGAAGCTTTCCTTGGCCATTTCCTCAACCTTCCCTCCTGCAAAATTAGTCACTCCTTTCTCTGTGCGTCCTCATCCCTTCGAGCATACTTTTATTATAGTATCTATTATATTGTTTCTTAATTATTTGTTTACGTCTCTGTCTACCCAACAATACCTTGAGTATCATACTTATTTGTTTACATAATTGTCTACTACTTGGAGAGTAGGTTAGCATCCTAGTCTTTATACCCTAAGCCCCCAATACAGTGCTTAGTCCAGTGCCTCATATATTTTTGATGATTTAATGAATGCGCCCAAACAATAACTATGAAGGGCTGGAATAAGGGAAGATTTATCAATCAGGACTCTCTCTACTTAAAGTGACAAACCCAAATTGAGTTTTTCTTAAGCAAAAATAGTATTTCTTAGAGTAATAAACTTAGATAGTTCTCTGTATCCATTTGGGGTCTAATTAGAAGACAAAAACCACACCCTTAATTTGAACAAGGAAAATAATACAAAGAATTGCTAACTAGGTAAGAGGTAGTTAATTATTAAAAGATGTGAAAGAGAACTTTAAGGTATAATGGGATAGCAACTTCAGAAAGTGGCTGCCACTGTAGAGCTGAGAGAAAAGTGAATAAGGGACCTGGAAACTTAAAGGAGAGGTTTTCCTTCTGCAATCTTCTGAATGAAGATTCAGATGTTTGAGGAGAAACTGGATGCTGCAGAAACTTTCTGCTACTAACAGAGGTGAAGAAGAAACAAGCTCCAGGCTACTTGCCCGAACCAGGGGAGCAGGTTGCTGCTGAGGCGAAGGTTGCCAGGACCCACTGATTCTCATTCTGCATGCCATCACAAGAACAACAAAGAAAGGAAACAGGAACAAGAAAAGCTTCTTCTTTTCTTCTCCCATCTTGCTATCTCCCTCCAGCACCACCTATTGGCAGAACCGAACATCAAGACAGTTGGTAAAGGAGAAAACTAGGCTGCAAATTCCAGATCCATTATCACACAGTAAAACAAGGGTGCTTTTAGAAATGAGAATAAATAACTGGCACTTACTGAAGTAAGTGCTGTAAAAACCAGACAGCTGAGACTACAAGTGCTACAAAAAGAGACTCACTGTCAGCATCTTGCTTCTCCAACTCTTATCTTGCTTTTCTCTAAGCATCACCCTCATACCACCCTTCAACCATGGATGGGCTCTTTCCTGAGTCAGAGATCACAAACATTGTCACCATCCAGGACCACACTTTTCAAATCAAGACCGAAGTGGAGGTTGCGAGTTGGGCGGAAGTCTTCTCCTCCAGCTCCATTATAAATAATCTCCAAAGGAGTTTTGAGTCATGGGCCTCTCTTCTTCAATAAGTCTGTGACCAAGAAGATGTACAACTCTCGTGCCTTATATGACACATGCTCGTCTCTGTAGGGAGGAAATAAGGAGCTATAATTGTAGCCACCACCAGAAGCACATGGGTGAAATGGAAAAGAAGGAAGATCTCCCCCAAAAGAAGGGACAGAAGAAGACAAAACAAATATGCACTACAAATACTTCAAAAGCACCATTCTATGGCTCACTTTTCTCTCCTTCAGGACATTATCTAAGACCCTGTGAACAAAGCACAGCGGTGGAAGTCTGTAAATCTAAAACTCAAGAAGACAATTCTGCTCCTACACTACCCACTGGTTCTCTGTGCTTGATCCCTGCTTCCATCTCAGCAATGGACTGAAATGGATGACCGAGGGATGGTGGTGGACACAACGATGGATCACAACGTGGTGGGCTGTGACGCTGGTCAAGTTTCACTGCCGCAGCTTCTCCAATGCAGAGGGAAAAAGAATTTGAAAGGCAAGTTAAAGTCTCATGTATGAGAAAAGATTGGCTTTAAATTAAAAACCTCCTTTACAGGGAGCCAGTAATGATAATGACCAAGGGGTTTTTACTCAAGGAGAGCAATATATACTACTATGGTACTTTGTTTAATGCTCAATTTATTAAAGTCGTATATCTGATAAAAACCTTGAAAATCAATTTTATTGAGCACTTAGACATTGATTATAAATTTGATTAATTAAATTCCCTTACATAATTTAAACTATAATTACAAATTTAGTATGGTTGATTTCCTTGAATATCTTAAGCACCTAAAACTGCAGACAAGTCATACATAAGTCCAATGACTATAAAACTTATACCTTTACATTAATGCTGGTTATCAAAAGGCTAAACAAGGTGTTTAACTTTGCTTCTTATTCTTACCCTTATTTTGACACATTGATAGTGCTCCTATTTTTAGACACTCAGAGTTTTGTTAACCTTGCGAGACACAAAGGAAAAAGATCAGCAACACAGAAGTCAAGGTTGCAGTTTCTGAGTTCTTAGCTAGGTAACCCCGGGTTGGACCTTGGGTGTGACTGTAATGGCCACAGTGATTCAAACAAGTGACACTGAGCATAGGTTGAGTCCTTTTATATAATAAATGTTTTAAGTTTCAATTTTTTGAAACTTGGTGCCTTTTCTGAAAATGATGTATTCTTAAACTTTTGGATGTCCTGATCCCTAATCTATTGTCCTGTCACTATGATATATGAACCTAGTCTATTGACATTATCTAAAAAGTATATATTTTTATTAGATTTTTCATTTTACTTTCGGGAACCATTTAGGGTTTAATCTCTGAATAGCTCACCTCTTGAGCTATTAGGCTCAGAGATTAGAGATTAGGCTAATTTATATTACTGGAAATAAAACTTTTGAAATCTCCGTCTTCTTGATCAATAGGTCTGATTAACTTTTGCACCTAGTTTACTAGGTTATTTTATGTGACCACTAATGCTGATCATTACTTCCTGTTCTTGATAGAGTTCCTATTTTATATTGGATTTCTTTCCTGCTTACACAATAGAAGTATGTATATTTATATAGATATCAAATAGAATAAGCAAAATACCACATACAATAACACTCCGCACTGTAAAAATCATAAACATTTTTAAAATATCCAAGAACATATAAGTTTCTTTTATATAGTAGCTACTCTTTGCACACTTAATATTAACTTTTACTTGGAGTGTCATGAATTCATGGCTTTTTACAGATGTAAATTTCTAAGTATTGTATTGTTATTATCATTATTTGATGCTCATAGGAAGTCCCCTTAAGCAGATCTATTCCCTCTTTTTTACTGCCCTTTACATCTTTGAGAGCATTCATGCTTTCTAACATCAACAGGATATTCCAGACACATCCTGATTTCTCTCCTGCCTTAAAGCAGGAAATCAAATACCTCTAATGAGACCTGGTCCTTTTTACGTAGAGAATAAAATTGGAGACCAAACAAAACCTGGACACTGGGGTGTACTATAGAAAGGATGATAGGCAAAAGATATTAAATGCTGTTGGACTTTTTGGAGTGTCTGAGCTAGAAAAATTTATGCATATTTAAAATTATGACTTCAAGCTAATTTTTCCAATTTACTATATCAAGTTGTTGTTCCCTTTTTCCTCATGCTAGTTCATCAACCACTAGAATTTTCTCCTACACTGACAGTAAGATCTCAACAGTAAAAGGAAAAGAGAGTAATAGTTTAGGATTCCACATTGCTTATACATCCAAAGAATATTTACATATAGCAAACTAAAACTAGAGTTAGAAGAGTTTTTAAAAAAGCAAAAATACATCCCAGAAGTGAAGGGAATTAGGAAATAGAGTATGATACATGATTTTGGAAAGGAGAATTACTGTAATCTTGGGAAATCCATGTCTGTGGTCCTAGATAGAGAATTGCCACTCTTGTTCTTTCTTCTTTGGAAAAGCATAGGGCATTAGTGGTTGGAGGACTGACTGAAGAGAAAAACAAATATTTCATGAAACAACTCAGCCAATTTCATACACGTCCATGGATAATGATGCCAAATAAATGAGTCTTACTTAAAGGAATTGTCTACGTACTCATATCTCACAAAAATATTTATTACAAAATCATCTGTTTATTGAAACCAATTCCATGAATGACTCAATTATGTACTACTTTTATTATTTATTCTTGAACATAATTAAATTTGATTTAGGGAAGATGGTGTGGCAGCTTTGTTTTTTAATCTCCTTAAATCCCACCATACAAAGCAGACAGGCAACTAAAAAAGGAAACACATATGATGGTCTCCAACAATTTAGGTGACAAAGTATTTTCATGCACCCCATACTATGGGTAGGTGTGGACAAACTTTCAACAGCTAGAAGACATGAACAGCATCTGTGCCAGAGGAAGCATAAGGAAGCAACTAGGTATCCAACAGTCCAAAGAATCCTAAAATTGCCAACAGGAGGAAATTTCAGAGGGCCAATGTGAGAACAGCAGCTGAAACTGGGTGAATTTTGCCTACTCTAGTAGTGAGTGAGTACTGGGACTCTTGCAGTAAGTTTGAAGAGACTGGAGCCGTCTGTTCCCCACGAACTCTCAAAATCAACTGCTAAAGCTCCCTTCTAGGACGAAGCCCGACACTGAGGATAAAGTGCTAGGAATAAAATCCAAATTGAAAAGTACAAGGACAATAGAGAAAAATGAAAGAGGAAGTTCACATAAAAGTTGGGCATAAGAACAGAGCCAGGAGATCTCAGAAAGCAAACCATCAAATTTTTAAGCACTGTACAAAACAGTAGAAGAGTTAACTTTAGAGTGTAAAGTTAGAAAAGTTAATTCCTCCTTCTAGAAGTTTAAGAAAACTAATTTCATATAAAAATAAGCAACAGAAAAGGAGCGAGGTCAATCTCATAACAAGGTGCGTTAATATAATAAATATATTAATACAAGAAAAAGGAAAAAAACAACCTGATCTGTAGAACTGAGGTCAACATGATTATACATCAGGAAGCAGCTTCTGAGGACTTCCCAAGTGAGCTGGAGGGTATGTCGATTACATGGAAGACAGTGAATTAGTAGACTTTTAAAACTGTACATTTAGAAATAATAAAATGTTAAATCTGTAGAGTGCTTTGCACTTCGCATAATTTTAAAATTTGGTCCAGTATTTGGAGTTAGTCAGAAAAACATTAGGGATAGTCTCCTCATTCCATAACTGGGAAAACTGAGGCTCATAGAATAAAAGCAGGCAATAGAGGCATCCTCAAAAAATATGTGAAAACTATAATCTGATATTTCAAAATGAACTAAATACATTAGAAAAATAATAAGAGACATGAAAGATCAACATAAATCAGAATTAGAAAAACTCAGAATGAGGTGATCAAATTTAGGAGAGAATTAGAAATATAAGAGTAATTTCAGAAAAGAACACTAAACTAGAAGTAATAGAAAGTAAAACGAAGTAGCCATTAGACACATAGAAAGTAAAAGGGAGAGAATTAAAAACCATAAGGATAAGAAGTTAAAGTAACAATGACATCTCACCACACACCTATCAGAATGACAAAAATCCCAGAGACTAACATCACCAAATGCTGGTGAGGATGTGGACCAACAAGAACTCTCCTTTATTACTGGTGGAAATGCAAAATGGTACAGACACTTTGGAACTCAGTTTCTTATAAAACTAAACATACTTTTATCATACAATCCAGCAGTCGCACCTCTTAGTATTTACCCAAATGAGTTAAAATTTATGTGCACACAAAAACCTGCATACAGATGTTTACAGCAGCTTTATCCATAATTGCCAAAACTTAGAATCAACCTAGATGTCAATAGGTGAGTAGATAAATAAACTGTGGTACATCCAGACAATGGATTATTATTCAGCACTAAAAAGAAATGTGCTATCAAGCCATGAAAAGACATGAAGGAAACTTAAACACATATCACTAACTGGAAGAGCCCATCTGAAAAGGTTACATACTGTATGATTCCAACTATATAACATTCTGGAAAGGCAAAACCATGGAGACAATAAAAAGATCAGTGGTTCCCAGGGGTCAGCAGGAGGCGGGGATTGACTCAGCAGAGCACAGCATTTTTAGGGCAGTGAAACTATTCTGTGTAATATTACCATGGTGGGCACATGTCATTACACATTTGTCAAAACCTATAGAATGTGTAACACTGGAGTGAACTCTAATGTAAACTATGAACTTGGGGTCATAATGATGTGTCAATGTAGGTTCATAGATTGTAACAAATGTACAACTCTGGTGTGGTTTGTTGATGGTGGGAGAGGTTGTGTGTGGGAGGGGGCAGGGGTTATCTGGAAACTCTGCACTTTCTGAGCAGTTTTTCTGTGAACCTATAACTGTTTTAAAAAATAAAATCTATTAAAAAATGTATGAAGAAATAGATGGAAAGGATTTGAAAGAAAGTGACAGTGAAAGTAAGCAGAGAAAACCCAACATACATAAATATGAGTGTTGAAAGTGGAAAATCAAGTTGAGGAAACAGCATACAAAAAATATGTGATTTGATAAAACTTTTTCTTTAATTTAAAAAAGTTGAAACTACATATTGAAACAAATAGTGTATCTGAAAAAATAAAAATTACCAACGCCAAGAAAAATTCTAGTAAAATTAATGGAATTTAAGAAAAAGAACTTTGTATATCCAAGCAAAAAGACTACATTACTTATAAAAGAAAGCAGATTTTTATCAGACTTTTCAACAGCAATGCTTTATGCCAAAAGAAAATAAAGTAACATATTTAAGATTTCAAGGAAAGCAAATGCAAGTCAAGGATTTTATATCCACTCAAACTGACTTGCAAATATAATGAACATAAACTAATAACAGACAAGAACTCAGATAATATTTTTCCCATGATTTTCCTGAGGAATCTACTAGAGAATAAGTTTCAGATAATCAAAGCAACTAGGGAAACACTGCCTAGTTGAAAAGATGAGTGATGAGCATTAAATATAAATTTACTTGTAGAACCAGGACTAAATGATGGTTAAAAGTATGATAATATTATATTTCATGGCTATATTCTGACAATGAAGATATCATGCAACTATTTTTTTTAATGAGGAAGAATGAGAACATATGCATAAAGATATGTTAACTATTTTTATATTGGTCATGGTAATGTGAATGTGTAATTCTGATCCTGTTGTGTAAGTAATGTGGAATGAAGTAAATGAGTAATTATGTGACATTCTGATTCAATCATCCCATGTCCTTGAGAATCAAAATTCCTGATATGGAAAGAAAGAAGATTCAGATGTAAGATAGAAGCTATTAAATAGAAACTCTGTAGTCATGAATTTGATTTGGAAGATCATTTCTCAGTATAAAAATTTTTTCTATCTTTTTACTGAGATCGTATTTTTCTTCCTAACTCTGTCCATTGAAAAGGCCTAAAAGCAAGGAAAGGCCTAGAAATGACCAATCCAGTAGCAGTGAGCACCTCTAGCACCTATATAATAATCTTGAAAAACCATTTTCCACTAAAAGATACCAGAGACGCTTGGGAAAGGGCTAATTACAAGTTAGAACCTGTAATTACAGAAAATGTACAAAATGAGGCAGAACATGTTATCCTACCGGAGAGCAAAGAAACTACCAAAGACTACTAGGGGCATACGCAAAGGACTCAGGAGCCAGCCTAAGGAGGCCTCCACAGTCAAAGAGGGGCAATTTGAGTTTTAATAAGAATTATAACCACAATGGATTGAAACACAAATATATTTAAACCCGTAAGTTCATAATGGTATTTGTAAAAGGGGTAGCCTAATTGGTCAGCTTTGTAAGATGATAGTGAACCAACTCATTACTTTGAAAATTGTTAAGTACTGAGAAAGAATAAAGCACATTTATCCTGTCTTTCCAATTCCAGCTATACCTAAGAATAACCAGATGGTAGAAGAGGGTAAATTTCTTTTTATAGAAGGTTTCAACTGTTAGATGGAGAAAGAAGGGCAGAATTGGAATATCACCACTCTGCAATCGTAATGAATGCTGGATCTGAGCAGTGTGCAGCAATGGCTGCTAACATCAACAGTAAAGAACACACACCACCCATGAAACAGTCTTCGTATCTAACTAAGCTTCTATATCCAGACACCAATATATAGGAGACAAAAAGGACAGAGAAACAAGCTAAATCACATGTTGGGGATGCGGTTAGCATAATCCAGACTGGGGGTAACTCTACAGATCAAAGACCTGGGTTTAACAAATAAATTTGCAAAGGAAAAGGGCAGGATGGAAGGAAAACCTGTACGTTAAAGAGACCATAGAGGGACTAGACTACACTGTACTATACTGCACTGTACTATATTATACTATACTATATAGGCACTATTTATAAAGGAAGGAAGAAAGGGAGAGAGGGTGAGAGGGAGGGAACCAGAGTGTTCAAGGTTGCACATTTTGGTGATAAAACAAAAGAGAAAAGAAAAAGGTGAATACTTTAAAAGTCAGGATAGTGGTTACTTTTAGAAGATATGGAAGGGGTTGTGAATGGAATGCAGAATTACAAATATAAAGTTGTAAGGGGCTTTCTAAGGTGACTGACAAAGTTCTAGTTCTTCACTCGAGTGACTCTCAAAGGTGTTTGCCTTATAATAATTCACTCAGTCATACATTTGTTTTGTGCAACTCTTTATTTTATTATAAAGATTTTTTAAAAAATAAAGTGAAATATATTTTCAATACTTCACAGTTCAAGCCTGTCTTTTGTTTATTAATCTGAATTTATAAGCATGCTTTTTAAATAAGAACTCCCCTTTCTGGAGTCACTACTTCATTAGAAAAGTAACTATATTTACAGTCTTATCCATGCTTAGAACAGAATAATGCATAGAGCAAGGACTCAGGAGTGGTTACAAAACAAAGTAAAATGTGCCCCCAGTAGAGTAAGATATCCAGAAGTTTGAGAGCAAACAGGACATCCATGGAAAGATCAATAAATCACACCGATTTTGATTTTAGACAGAACTAAAGAGAATATGATCTTTTTCTCCACAGAACTGGATATAGTCATAGGACAGACATCAGGGATGGAGAGGCCATTCCAGCAATGAAGACACAACGGTCATTAGAGCCCAAGAACGAATCTTCCAAAGCAAATGCACAGTGTAATTTTTACTTCTGAAATGAAGAGTAGCTTACACTAGGCACAGAGATCTATTAGACTAGCTTTGATTACAAGGAAGCAAATCTCTGTAGATCAGAGACTTCCTTCCCAAGGAGGCAGATACCTAAGAATTGAGCATGAGTAGGTTTACAATTATTTCAAGAGGCCTGTGAACCTTCATGTTAGTAAGCAATGCTTATAGTCTGAAAGAATGTGTCGTCCACATAAAATGTTTTATGACTCTTCAAATATAAGTAGTTACTTTTATATTTTTAAAAAAATCAAATTAGTTTAAAAACATTATCAAACTCAGTTTTTCTCTCATATTTAGAAGATTTTTGTGTATGTTTTGATTCAATAAGTAGATTTTCCCCAACCTGTTATTTTGAACATTTTCAAAGCCACAGAGCACATGAATAGCATGAAGAATACCCATACGCCCTTCATCTTGATTCACCAATTTTTAACATTAGCAATATATTCTTATTCTCTCACTGGCTGTCATGTGCTCACCTGTGAGGCTTTTTTATTTTCCTGATCTATCTATAAGTAAATTGCACACTTCACCTCTTTATCTCTAAATACTTTAGCATCATCTCCTAAGATTAAAATTAAGGACATTCTCCTACACAATCACGATAGAGTCTCATACCTATTGAAACTAATGGAGGAGGAGGATGATGAGGACGAGGAAGGAAGGGGGTGGGTTGGAGGAAGACGAGGGGGAGGTGGAAGAGAGAGACATTATATTTAAATTTCACCATTTCCTAAAAATATCTTTTCAAGTTTGGGGGTTTTTTCTGACCCAGGAACTAAACAAGTTTCAAGGAATGAATTTGGTTGGTTTTTTCCTTTAGTCTCTTTTAATATAGAATTGTCCCTTCACCTTTTTTTTTTTATGGCATTGATTTTTTGCCAGAAGCCAGGCCAATGGTCTTGCAGAATATCCCACATAATGAATCTGCATGATTGATGCTTCATTAACAGATTCAGCTAATATATTTTTTTGCAAAAATGTTACAGAGGTGATATTGTGTACTTCTTAATTCATTGAATCAGAACCCACAGAATAGTCATTGTCCCTCTACCAGGGATGCTAATTTTGATCACTTGGTTAAGATGATTGCAGGCAGATGTCTCCACTGCAAAGGTTCATTTTTCCCTTTGTAAATAGTAAGTTATCTAATTCTCAAAATATTAGCAAACCTAATTCAACAGCACATTAAAAGAATCATTCACCATGAGATCAAGTAGGATTTATTCCAGGGATGCAAGAATGGTTCAATATACACAAATAAAAACAGGCACATAGCCCACTGGAAATGAATAGAGAGCCCAGACATAAACCCATACATATATGGTCAATTAATTTTTGACAAGGGTGCCGAGAACACACAATGGAGGAAAGGACAGTCTCTTTGATAAATGGTGTTCGGAAAACTAGATAGCCACAGGCAAAAGACTAAAACTGGACTCCTATCTTACAGGACTCACAAAAATTAACTCAAAATGGATCAGAGGCTTAATGTAAGCCTGAAACCATAAAACTTCTAGAAAACATAGGAGAAAAGATCCTTGACATTGGCCTTGGCAATGATTTCTTGGATAAGACAACAAAAGCATGGCAACAAAACTAAAATAAACAAGCATATTACATTAAACTAAAGAGCTTCTGTACATTAAAGTAAACAATAAATTGAAAAGGAAACCTACAGAATAGGAGAAAATATTCACAAACCATATATCTGATAAGGGGTTATTGTCCAAAATATATAGATAACTCATACAACTCAATAGGAAAGAAAGCAAATAATCCAATTAAAAAATGGGCAAAGGACATGAATAGACATTTTTCCAAAGAAGACATACAAATGTCCAATAGGCATATGAAAAGATGCTCAACATCAGTAATCATCAGGGAAATACAAATCAAAACCACAATGAGGTATCACCTCACACCTGCTAGGATGTCTATTATCAAAGACAAGAGATAACAAATGCCAGTGATGATGTGGAGAAAAGGGAACCCTTATACACTGTTGGAAGAAATGCAAAATGGTACAGCCATTATGGAAAACAGTATTGCAGTTCCTCAAAAAATGAAAAATTGAACTACCAGATGATCCAGTAATCCCACAGCTTGGTATATATCCAAAGGAATTGAAATCAGTATCTCAAAGAGATATTTGCACTCCCATATTCATAGCAGCATTATTCACAGTAGCCAAGACATGGAAACAACCTAAGCACCCATTAAGAGATGAATGGATAAAGAAGATGTAGAATGTGTATGTTCAATGGAATACTATTCAGCCATAAGAAAGAAGGAAATCCTGTCATTTGCAACAACATGGATAGAACCTTGGGGACAATTTGCTAAGTGAAATACGTCAGACAAAGAAAGACAAATACTGTCTGATCTCACTTACATGTGGAATCTAAAAAACTCATAAAAACAGAGTAGAATGGTGATTATGAGGGACTAGGGGTTTGGGGGATTGGGGAGATGTTGTTTAAGGGTACAAACTTGCAACCAACAGATAAATTTTGGAGATCTAATACACATCACAGTGAATATAGTCAACAACACTCTATTATAAACTTCAAAGTCGCTAAGAGACTAGATCTTAATTGTTCTCACCACACAAAAAAAATGATACTTATGTGATGTGATAGAAGCGAATGTGAAGTTCCTGTTCCCAACAACATTTTCCCGTTAGTTTTAACATCTATTGATGTTATTCTGCTGGATGTGCCACGATAGTGATTTTCTAACTTCATTATTCTTTCTGCATTTATTAGCTAATATAACTAACTTTTTCTGATTATGTTTTTATCAATAGATAAAAAAATTACTGTCATGTAAGAGGGCAAATCTTCAACAAAGTTAGAACCTATCTAGGCAGACACTAGACATTCGGCTAGAGATTGTGTGAATGTTACACTTCCCCCACAGAGCTTGCTGCATCCCCACACAGGACAATTAGTTCTCCTCTTAGAAGCTCTGTTGATTGACAGCACTGCTGTCTGAGTTATTTGTGTAGATTTCATTATTTAATAAGGATAAATAATTTTTTTAAAAAACTAGAACCTCATTATTCCTGACACCTAGTATTAAGATTCTAGAAAGCTGTAGGAAATAACTCAAAGCAGGCTTTATCCAGACCATGAAAACACTAAGCAAACAATCCCTACTTCCATACATGCTGAGAGCAACAGAATTTTAATATTTTCTGCTTAATTTATCTTTATTTTCTTTAATTTATGATGTGTTTAATTTAAAGACTACATGGGGTCATGTTGTTCAACTTTTGTGCAAGGCATGTTACTCTATAATTTATGATTCCCTGGGCTCTTCTTGAAAATCAGCCAGAAACTGCTACAGGCGCAGAACTCAGCAGTTTGAAAACTGCATTAAAGAAGAGAGACTAATTTCATTAAGTGAGAATATAGTACATAGATCCTTCAATAGGCTCGGATGTAAGGGCCTGACCTGCTCCTATTCTGTGCCAAACCAAGAATTTGGCTGAGAAGTTACAGTCCTGCCCTCTCTAATGTTAACAGAAGCACCAGTTGAAACAGGAGTTCCATTTCTCAGAGATGTCTCCACAAAGATGCATAACAAGATTTCTTTGTTCTTAAGATTTCAAGATTTTCTGAATTATCAAATCTGCCTGTATAATTAACGAGAGCCTCTCTTTTCTCATCTGGGGTCATTTTCTCCAAAGGAGATTGATGTTAAGTATTCAAAATACAGCAGAAATCTGAAATTATAGTCAATAGGCCATACCATTCTTCTGGATTATGCTGTAATCACTTATTTTCATTGTTGTTTTAATAAAATTTGAAGGACAGATAAATACTTCCTTATAGGAAACACAAGTTTATAGGAATTATGAAAAGAAGGTAAATGAAAATCAATAATCCGTGGATGAAATTTAGGGATTTTGAAATTCAGAAATGGAAACTGAAGAAAGGCCAACTTCTAAAACAGACAATGCTTTTTACTTTTTTCAGAAAAATCAAAATAAACACTCTATCCCAGTAATACACTATATATTTTAAAGCACATTACAGTATATTTCAAACAGAATTCTTCTACATAAAAATCTAACTGTTGACTATGTTACAACATACATAGAAGTTTGCCTTGCTAAAAGCGAAAAGCATTTGTTCTTTAAATCTGTTGCTTAAGAAGCTGTAAATATGTGTGATTCATTCAAGACTGTCTACTTAATACTCAGCTTGAATTACCAGAGTTCTTACCTAGGGCTGCATATCAGAAGCACCTGGGAACATTTAAAACAAAACAAAAACATGTACTGTAACACACCCCGAGAAACTCAGATTTACTGGAGCTGATATGTTCATATTTTAAAAGCTCCCCCAAGCGATTCTGATTTGTATGCCATTTGGAACCACTCAGTGGAACGAATAATCCTACAAGGGCTCAAGCATAACTAGTTATACAATATTGAGAAAGGTACTTAAAAAATCTCTGAATATTCCTTCATTTGTATGTAACCAGGCCACACAGGGTGAAAATATAATCAAAAGTCATTGTATTTCACTTTTTGATATTTTTCATAATTGTTTTAATTCCAAAAATCTATGCACATATTTAAAATTTCATTTTTCTCCAAAAAGCTATTACTAAAGTCATAGTGAGTCTAAAAATGAATAATGTCCTAAGATGAGAAAGTAGGGTTTGGACCCAATGTCAATGCTCCAAAGTTGATGCTGCCCCTGGCCATGTTCTATCAGCTGGACAATCCTGCCTACTATGCCTCAGTACCAGTCCAGAGAGTCAGGCCATGACTCTCTTTAGGGATGCCTGCTTTGCAGAAGAGTAACCAGACTTCCATCTGGAATATAAAACTGAAAATTACAGCAACTCTCCTGACAGATCTCCTCTTAGAATCAAGACAATACATCTCTGCCAGTTCTCCTTGGTTCTTGGGGTCTTAGAAAACTGTTTATTTGTGTTTCCATGGGGAAAAAAATAGCATCATTGGGATAACACTTAGGCCTGAGAGGCAACCATCCAGGTAGACCCTCCCACAATTTGTTTCCACACTTGCATATTGGCTGAGTTTCTTTGGTCATGATGTATCTTCTAATTGGTTTGGTGACCTGGGGACAAATGTGAAAGAGAATGCTTCTGTTTAACCAGGACTAATATCTGCAATATTTTCTATGGTAAATAAATACTGCACTGATATGTCCATATGAGTTAGTTAGAAATGTCAGCCTTGTACTATTAAAGCATTATTCCTGCTTGTCATCCTCTTGGCTGACACCTATAGGGATAGAGCCACTTTCACGTATGCTTATACATCCAGCTCAGATAACGAGTCAATTAACTATCTCACCCTCACCTTGTCAAAAATCAACATTGAGAAAAGACATAGGTATCAAATATCAGCCATGAACCAAGTAGCTCTAAAGAACAAAAGCAAAGTAATGATTGGCAGGAAGAATGTAAGACCACAACTTAGCCTATAATTTGAGAAGTAAACCCTTAGTACTTTAACACCTAGAAGGGTATGTTGCAACAAGGTGGGAGCATCACAGTGTTTAACTGAATCAGGATAAAATAACTCGTAACCTTTGAGAGTTCTCATCATCCTTGCTAGATTTGCACAGTGAGATGACAAGAGAAAATTTTTTATATTTCCTATTATCGTTTCACATCCCTACTAAATATCCTTCACTCAGTAAGTGTTGCACTTATTATCTAAAATGAGTTTAGCAAACTATGGTCTGCAGACCAGACATCTGTTTTCTAAAGTCTTATTAGAACACAGTCATATCTATTCGTTTATATATTGTCTTTGGCTGTTTTTGTGCTAAAACAGCAGAATTGAGTACTTGCAACAAAAATCATATAACCCACAAGCCTAAAATATTTACTATCTGGACTTTTCAGAGAAAAATTGCCAACCTTTCATCTAAATTCTAGAGAAAAGTTTCTGGCTCTGGGTAAGATGGAGTAAACATACTCCATACTGTCTTTCCCATTTGATTCGGTTATAAAACCTGGACAGAATGCATGGGGAAACCATTGGAGGATGCTGAAAAGTAGCAGCAGGTAGATTGGGGATAAAGAACACAATTCAAAGTACCAACGAACCAGTGGTAAGTTTGCCATTCTCCTCTCCTCCAGTCAGAAGTCCCACCATTTGTCCCCATAAGTGGGTACAGCTGCAGAAGTCCATGGCAGACCAGGATAAATAACACCTCATATTTCTGGCCAAAAGACTGAAAAGAAAATTCCCCAGAAAGCTGGAAAGTACTTAAGAGATTGTAGTGGTAGAAAGCTTGTGAAAGTAACCTCATAAAGTTGTTTATTAATTCCTGGGCTCACACCTGAGCTGTGCATGTGTGGTTAAGATATTAATCAGGATATAAAATATTTTTGAGAACTGAACTAAAAGACAGACCACCACCCAGACTGGCCACTGGCTGATGCACACATGGAGCAGATCCGAACAACACTGCAAAGGCTCTGAAAACTGAGCTGACATTAGAACCAAAGCACACTGAAGGCAGTTTTGAATTTGCAGCCTGAACCTAATTAGGCTGCTAAAACAAAAATATCAATATTCACCATAGGATATAACGAGACCCAGAATTGCACAACTTAATATCCAAAATGGGTCAGATTTCAAATGAAAATGAAAATACATCCTATCAACTCATATGGAATGCAGCAAAAGCAGTCCTAAGAGGGAAATTCATAGCAGTACAGGTCCACCTTAACAAACAGGAAAAATCTCAAATAAGTAATCTTAAACTACACCTAACAGAATTAGAATAGAACAAACAAGGCCCAAAGTCAACAGAAGGAGGGAAGTAAAAATTAGAGCAGAAATAAATGAAATAGAAACAACAACAAAAACAGAAAAACAATAGAAAGGATCAATGAAACTAACAGCTGGTTCTTTGAGAAGATAAACAAAAGTGGCAAACTCTTAGCTAGACTAAGAAAAAAAGAGAGAAGTCTCAAATACATAAAATTAGAAATGAACGAGGAGAAATTACAACAGATACCACAGAAATACAAAGGATTATAAGAGAATACTATGAAGTCTACATGCCAACAAATTGGACAATCTAGAAGAAATGGATAAATTTTTAGACTCATATGACCTCCCAAAACTGAATCAAGAAGGGAGAATCTGAATAGATGAATCACAAGTGAAGAGATTGAAACAGAAATCAAAAACCTCCAAAAAATAAAAGTTCAGGACCAGATGGCTTCTCTGGAGAATTCTACCAAACATTCAAGGAAGATTTAGTACCTATCCTCCTCAAATTATTCCGAAAAATTGAAGAAGATGGAATACTTCCGAACACATTTTACGAGGCCAACATCACCCTGATCCCAAAGCCAGACGAAGACATCACAAAGAAGGAAAACTACAGGCCAATATCGCTGATGAACATAGATGCAAAAACTCAACAAAATATTGGCAAACTGAATACAACAATACATCAAAGGATCATACACCATGATCAAGTGGGATTTATACAAGGGACATGGGGATGGTTCAACATGCACAAGTCAATCAATGTGATACACCACATTAACTAAATGAGGAATAAAAACCACATGATCATCTCAGTTGACACAGAGAAAGCATTTGACAAGATCCAACATCCATTTATGATAAAAACTCTCAATGAAATGGGTATAGAAAGAAAGTACCTTAACATAATAAAAGCCATATATAACAAACCCATAGCCAACATCAAACTCAATGGTGAAAAACTGAAAGCCATCCCTCTGAGAACAGGAACAAGACAAGGGTGCCCACTCTCACCACTCTTACTCGACATAGTACTGGAGGTTTTGGCCAGAGAAACTAGGCAAGAAATAAAAGGAATCCAAATTGGTAAAGAAGAAGTAAAACTCTTGCTATTTGCAGACGACAAGATTTTATCTATAGAAAAACCTAAAGAGTCCATCAGAAAACTATTAGAAATAATCAACAACTATGGAAAAATTGCAGGGTACAAAATCAACTTACAAAATATCAGTTGCATTTCTTTACTCTAATAATGAAATAACAGAAAGAGAACTCTATAATACAATCCCATTTACAACTCAACAAAAAAAATAAAATATCTCAGAAAAAATTTAACCAGGGAGGTGAAAGATCTATACAATGAAAACTATAAGACATTGAAAGAAATTGATGATGACATAAAGAAATGGAAGGATAGTCCATGCACATGGATTGGAAAAATAAACATAATTAAAATGTCCATATTACCTAAAGCAATCTACAGATTTAATGCAATCGCATTCAGAATCCCAATGACCTTCTTCATGAAAATAGAGCAAAGAATCCTAAAATTTATATGGAACATCAAAAGACTTCGAATAGCTAAAGCAATCCTGAGAAAAAAGAACAAACCTGGAGGCATCACAATCCCTGATTTAAAAATATACTACAAAGCTATAGTGATCAAAATAGCATGGTACTGGTACAAAAACAGATACACACATCAATGGAATAGAATTGAAATCCCAGAAATAAAACCACACGTCTATGGACAACTAATCTTCAACAAAGGAGCCTAGAACATGCAATGGAGAAAGGAAAGTCTCTTCAATAAACGGCGTTGGGAAAACTGGACAGCCACATGCCAAAGAATGAAAGTAGACCATTATCTTATGCCATACACAGAAATTAACTCACAATGGATTAAAGACTTGAAGGTAAGACCTGAAACTATAAAACTCCTAGAAGAAAATATAGACAGTACACTGTTTGACATCAGTCTTAGGGGCACCTTTTTGAATACCATGTCTACTCAGGCAAGGGAAATAAAAGAAAAAATAAGCAAATGAGTCTTCATCAGACTGAAGAGATTCTGCAAGGCAAATGAAACCAGGATCAAAATGAAAAGACAAGCCACCAGCTAGGAGAAAATATTTGTAAATCATATATCCAACAAGGGGTTAATCTCCAAAATATGTAAAGAGCTCATACAACTCAACAACAACAAAAAAACAACTCAATCACAAAATGGGCAGAGGATATGAACGAAATTTTTCCAAATAAGATATACAGATGGCCAACAGGCACATGAAAAGATGTTCAACATCACTAATTGTTAGGGAAATGCAAATCAAAACTACAATGAGATATCACCTTATACCTGTCAGAATGGCTATAATTACCAAAACAAAAAATAACAAGTGTTGGAGAGGATGTGAAGAAAAAGGAACTCTCACACACTGCTGGTGGGAATGAAAACTGGTGCAGCCACTATGGAAAACAGTGTGGAGATTTCTCAAGAAATTAAAAATAGCAATGCCATATGACCCAGCTATCCCACTATGGGGTATTTATCCAAAGAACTTGAAATCAACAATTCAAAGAGACTTATGCACCCCTATGTTCATTGCAGCATTATTCACAATAGCCACGACATGGAAGCAACCCAAGTGCCCATAGACTGATGAACGGATAAAGAAGATGTGGTATATATATACAATGGAATACTACTCAGCCATAAAAAAGACAAAATCATCCCATTTGCAACAACATGGATGGACCTTGAGGGTATCATGTTAAGAAAAATAAGCCAGACAGAGAAAGATAAACACCACATGATTTCACACATATTTGGAAGATAACCAAACACATGGATGAAGAGAACAGAATAGTGGTTACCAGAGGGGAAGGGGTTTGGGGGGGTGGGCAAAAGGAGTAAAGGGGCACATATATATGGTGACTGATAAATAATAATGTACAGCTGAAATTTCACAATGTTATAAACTATTATGACCTCAATAAAATAAAATAAAAAAGATTACTAGGTACTACTTTTTTCTTAAATCAGTTAATAATATTTTCTTTTAAATTTTTTATAATGTTTTAATTGTTCTGTGTTAAGGGGTCATTTAAAAATGACAGCGTATTTTTTGGGATTTTCTTACTGGCCTCGTATTGCAGTTCCTGGATATACCTAATCCGTTGTATACATTGTTCTTTTCTGGGAGAAGGCTCCTTTTTTGTGGTGGTGGGTTTAGGAGGCTGTTTTTAATTTCCAAACTATTAAACAGTTGAAAAAAATTTTTATGTGTGACAAGTTGAAAAAAAAAATAGATCAGATTTAATCCAAAATTATTGGGCATACAAGAACCAGGAAATTCTCCATTCCCATGTCACATGGGAAAGACAAGCCACAGACATCAAAACTGAGATAAAATGGATATAAGAACTATCTGACAAAGACTTCTAAGTGGCTATTATAAAAATGCTCCAGCAAGCAATTGTAAACACTCTTGAAACAAATGGAAAAACAGAAAGATTCAGCAAATAAATAAAAGGATAAGGAGCAAAATAGAAATTTTAGAACGTAAAAATATAATGAAAAATTCAAGGCAAAGGAGCGACAGTTGAAACTCTCCTACCAGAAGCACAAGGATTTTTTTTTTTTTACACAACCCATACAGACATGCATTCACCAAAATAGTATAATTAAAAATTTTGGGTCTCAAACTGTACAAATATTTTCTACAAATCTATTGTTACCCTTTTGATCTACCTCTAAGACTAGTTTACTAACCACAAAAACTTGATTATCTTTACTTTACGGTCACATATTGGTTTTGTTTGTTTGCTTGCTTACTTTAAACAAAACTGGTATCATCAAGTTCAATTTCCCATCAAATGCAACAAAGTTTTCTAGCAAACACTTGTCAAATATTTGTCACATTTACTGGGACGTTTTGTGCCAGTTAGCAAGGAATATATCAGACAACTGGGTTGTGTCAAGAGGTCACAAAAGCTAATCAGAAAGGGCTCCTATAGAGAAGAATGAATGCAATTGACTGAAACATAATGAGTATTTTAAAATCCATGAATTTATAATGATAATTTTAAAAGAGATTAAAGGAAAGACCAAAAAAAAAAAAAACTCATTGAACATCTTTGGAAGTAACAAGGTTACCTTGTTACTCCTTATTCTGGAATTTGGCAATTGGAAATTAAAAGGAAAGAATTAAACAGTCCTCTTGCCTTCCCTACATGGACTATATTTCAGTAGTTGATGATGGAAACTTTTTTTAAAAAGTATTCCAGTTAAACCACATGAGAAGGATAACAAATTTAGAAAATCAACACTTTACAGTCCCTAAGTGAAATAATTGATTCAGGTAACAAACATTAATAAGATGAAAATACTAGATAATGGGTTGATGGGGAGGTTTAAAATGGAGGGATCAGGCATTCAGCAATTGAATCTTAGTATCTCAAGGATTAGAACAAGCAGACATTATTGCCTTCTGATGTGATGTAATAGGAAGCACATAGCATCCATCCTATGAAGTATTCTTGCCAAAAATGTTGAGCTCGAATCAAATCAAGTATCTAAAGCCAATGTTAATTTACAGGAAACACAGGAGATAAAAAATAAATTAAGTGACACAAGTAAGCAAACTATTCTAAAATTAGGACATTCTGCAAGTTTCTGTTGACAAGTCAATGAAGAAGTGCTGCAACAAGTCAAAATGTCATGAAAAAGAAATACAGAGATGAGCCAATATAGATGACAAGAGTGTTAGGAAACATAATTATAGAATCCATTGTATAGCTCTTGTTTGGATTCTGGCTTGAAAGAAAATAAAAGACATCTTTGCATCTTTGAAACAATGGTATTGGGTGATACTAAGAAAGTACCTATCATTTTACTAGGTATAATAATGGCATTGTGGTTACATTAAAAATGTCCTTTTTTTTTCAGAAGCATACACAGAAGAATGAAGGTACAAAATGACCTGATGTCTGATATTTGTCTTCTAACACTTCAGAAAGGAAAAAATAAAGAAAAAGGTATAGATAAAGCAAATATGGGAAAAAACTCTGATAACTCTTAAATCTTGATGTTGAGCATATAGAAATACTAGTCTATTTTGTGTATGTTTAAAGTTTTTATATATTAAAAACATTTTTAATAAGAGTTGCCACTGATGATATCATAAAGGTATTTCAAAGTCTATCAGCTAAGTTCCAAAAGCATCTTTGAAAAAGAAAGTAACAGAAGATTTCGGTGTATTTGCATCCTCATTCAAATATGTGGTTGTTTTCCCAAGGTGAATATTTTGAAGGAGCAAAACTCTTTTGAGTTATAAATTCTAATGAATTGCTTTAAAATGCAGCCACTTTTATTTGTAGTCTTACATGTCTTACTGTTTACTATAAGGTAAAATCATATCTCTTAAAAAAATCAAACTCCAGCTCTTCCATTGATAACGAAAAAGAATGTCAGGTAGAAGAGAAAGGGTTACTGGATCTCATAACCGTCCTTCTCATCCAGAGATTTACCTTCATACCAGAGATTTACCTTCTTATTGATTACAGCTGTCTCATGGGGGAACACTACTCCATTTTAATATTCTGGCATAGGTCAGAACATAAGACCCTTCCTTATATCCTGAAGCAAAATTGAAGTAGGACTGAAACATTTACACAAGATTTTAGTTAAAATTTGGGATAATGAGAAAATAAGCACTAAGAGTGACATATAACTAAATCAGGGCTATTTTGAGCAGCCCTTGAACCAGCAGCATCAGTATCATTTGGGAGTCTATTACAAATGCAAATTCATAGGCCCCACCCCAGACTTACTGAGTCAGAACATCTGGGGATAGGGCCCAGGAATCCATGCTCTAAAGAGCTTTCAGATGATTCTTTCGTGGGCAAAAGTTTAAGAACCACTGAACTTGATAACCTCCAGAGATTCTGATTCAATTGGTTTATGATAATCATTCTCAAACTTGGCAGCACATTAGAATCATCTGGGGAGCTCTTAAAAGTCCTAACACGCAAGCCTTACAACAAACCAATTAAATCAGAAACTCTGGGAGTAGATGCCAAGAATCAGTAGCTTTTAAAACTTCCCAGAGGATTCCAATGTGTAGCCAAACTTAAGAACCATTGGTCTAGAATATGACATGACCTAGCCATCAGCATTTAAGAGCTCCCTGGATGATGCTAATGCACAGCCTGAGTTGAGAACCAATGAATGACATGGCTTACATGCAAGATATATCAAATTCATCTTCAATGAGAGGTCTTCTAAGCTGTATCACTGTTTGCCTCCACACAACATGGATCATTTTTTTCCCTGCTTACCAGAAATGCCCACAAGCATGCCTTGATGCTGCAAAATCCAAGAGAACAAGAATGAAATTCCCTCTTCTACCCTTTAGTGTATGCCTTCCAATTTCTCATGATTAGCCTCTTCCACAAATGGATGATATCAGGAATGTCACCCTCATCATGAGAGACACCACTTCCTACCCATAGAGAAGTGATGTTATCCCAAAGACCTCTATAATAATCATAGCAATATCTAAAACACAGTAACTTCAACATTTGAACATGGGATACAAACTTAGAATATTAAGAAAAATATTTCATGTTATCTATATACATCAAAAATAATGCAGAGAGGAGTCAAGATGGCGACGTAAGCAGACTCTGAACTCACTTCCTCCCTTGGACACAGCCAATTTACAACTACTTGTGGAAAAATTACCCCTGAGACAGAACTGAAAACTGGGTAAGAGGAACTCCTGCAACAAAGGACAAACCTAATTGAGGTGGAAGAGGCAGAAACTCCCTTCTGGAGAGAAAAAATGCCGCCTTCCCAAGCCGCAGCGCCTCACGGCTGCCAGGGAGCAGCTCACAGGTACGAAGCCCTCTCTGGAGGCACTGGGCCATGAGCCAGGGAGCGCCCCCGCTGTGGGCATTTTGTGGACCCAGCACAATTCAGACAAGCGGCATAATATCTGCCTTTGCCTGCTACTAAAACATTGGGGAGTACCCCCAGAAAAGCTGGGTCACAAAGACATTAAAACCGGCTCTTAAAGGGCCCACGCGCAAACTCATCCGTCTCAGAAAGCAACCTAAAATCACCAGAAAGAAAGGTGCACAGTGCTTTGGTGAAAAGAGACTCACCTGATAGGCCCTGAGTGCATCTCAGTGAGAGGTGAGACCTCTCCAGGGACTGGGACATTGGCGGCGGCCATTGTTGTGGCCTGGTGTGGGCGTGCTGACACAGACGCCATTGGAGTTCTCCCTGGGGCCTGCTAGCCCAGGGTCTGCCCCACCCACTAGAGCACCGATTTAATCCAGCTCAGCCAGGGCAGGCAGCCCACCCTAGAGACTGGCCCCACCCAACAACAAGCCCTCAGGCAACTTGTGGGCCTCCATAGATTGGTGACTGGATTCTCTGCAGCCTGGCAACTGTGCCCACTTCAGAGGGGCAGAGCATGCACAAGGAGCAGGTGCAGAGTGTGGGGCAGTGGTGGAGTGTGTGGGGCTCCCGCCGCGGAGAGACTGGGTCCGCTTTGGGAGGTCGGGGCACGCACAAGGGGCAGGACTTTGTTGACTCTGTGTGTGGACCTGTGGGTGGCAGGGCTTGTCAGCTGCAGAAGACTTGTGCTTCTCAAAGACCCACATAGGGAGTTTGCCCCACCTTCCAAAGCCTGAAACAATTGGGTGCTCCTGTGCCTGAGGCCAGCCCCACCCAGCTGCAATCCTCAGACAGCTGACAAGAGACCTAAAGGCTGGAGGCTTATAGCAATTGTAAGCCCCTGAGCCTAACAACCTGCCACGCTGGGGGCCTACTCACTTAAAAGAAATACTGCAACACAAATGTGGTATTAGAACTTGCAACCAACAGTGTTGGGGCTCCCCACACCTGGTAAAGAGACTGAAAGGCCCACAACAACTACAAGCAGCTGAGCATTATAACAGCTGGCCAGGAGCATAACTCGGCCTCCCTGGGCACCTACAGGAAGAGCAAACAGGCCACAACAGAAGGACACACATAGCCCACATAGGGGTCACCCCTGGAACATTGATAACTGAGGGAAACAGACTGCAGGCCTCCTAAGGCATGACTTATATAAGGTCACCTATCCAAGAGCAGGAGACGTAGCTGACCTACCTAATATGTAGACACAAGCACAGGAAAAGAGGCAAAATGAGGAGGCAAAGGAATACATTCCAATAAGGGAACAGGACAAAACCCCAGAAAAGGAACTAAGTGAAACAGAAATGAGCAACCTACCTGACAGAGAGTTCAAACAAAGAGTGTTAAGGATGCTCACTGATCTGGGGAGAAGAATAGATGAACTCAGTGAGAATGTCAACAAAGAAATGGAAGACATTAAAAAGAACCAATCAGAAATGAAGAATACAATACTGGAAATGAAAAATTCACTAGAAGGACTCAAAAGCAGAGTAGAGGATACAGAAGAACGGATCTGCGAGCTGGAAAAAAGACTAGAAGAAATTACCCAAACTGAACAGGTAAAAGAGAAAAGAATGAAAAAGAGTGAGGACAGTCTAAGGGACCTCTGGGACAACATCAAGCGCACTAACATCCGTGTTATAGGTGTCCCAGAAGGAGAAGAGCGAGACAAAGGGGCAGAGAATCTATTTCAAGAAATAATAGATGAAAACTTCCCTAACCTAAGGAAGGAAACAGACATCCAGGTACAGGAAGCACAGAGGGCCCCAAACAAGATAAACCCAAAGAGGCCCACACGAAGACACATCATAATCAAAATGTCCAGAATTAAAGAGAGAATCCTAAAAGCCGCAAGAGAAAGTCAAGTTACATACAAAGGAAACCTCATAAGGCCATCAGCTGACTTCTCAGCAGAAACCTTACAGGCTAGAAGAGAATGGCACGATATATTTAAAGTGCTAAAAGGAAAAAACTTACAGCCAAGAATACTCTACCCAGCAAGGTTATCATTCAAAATGGAAGGAGAGATCAAAAATTTCCCAGAGAAGCAAAAGTTAAAGGAGTTGGTCGCCAAGAAACCAGTCCTACAAGAAATGGTAAAGGGACTGATTTAAGGGGAAAAGAGAAGACCACAAATAGGAAAAGTTATCTATTTCCATGATAAGAAGGTAATGAATACAAATGCACAAAAAAGAGGTTAGATATGATATCAAAAACATAAAAAGAGGGAGGAGGGGAGTTGAAGAGTAGAGCTTTCAGACAGAGGTCAAACTAAAGAGACCATCAATTCTGTATAGAAGAAGAAAGGAACAGAGAAGGACTACTAAAACACTGAGAAAAAAGTTAAAAAATGGCAGTAAGTGCATACTTATCAATAGCTACTTTAAACGTCAATGGACTAAATGCTCCAATTAAAAGACATAGAGTGGCTGATTGGATGGAACAACAATACCCATATATATGCTGCATACAAGAGACACACTTCAGACCTAAAGACACTCACAAACTGAAAGTGAAGGTATGGAAAAAGATACTCCACGCAAATGGCAATGAAAAGAAAGCTGAGTAGCAGTACTCATATCAGACAAAATAGATTTTAAAACAAAAACTGTAAAAAGAGACAAAGAAGGGCATTACATAAAGATCAAGGGAACAATCCAACAAGAGGATATAACACTTGGAAATATCTACGCACCCAATGTAGGTGCACCTAAATATATAAAGCAATTATTAACAGACATAAAAACAGAAATAGACAGTAACACAATAATAGTAGGGGACTTGAACACTCCACTTACACCAACGGATAGATCATCCAAACAGAAGATCAATAAGGAAACATTGGCCTTAAATGACACACTAGAACAGATGGACCTAGTAGATATATACAGAGCATTCCATCCAAAAACCGAAGAATACACGTTCTTTTCAAATGCACATGGAACATTCTCCAGGATTGATCACACGTTAGGCCACAAAACAAGTCTCCATAAATTTAAGAAGATTGAAATAATACCAAGCATCTTTTCTGACCACAACGGTATGAAACTAGAAATCAACTATAGGAAGAAAATCAGAAAAGCCACAAATACGTGGAGAGTAAACAAAATGCTACTGAACAATGACTGGGTCAATGAAGAAATCAAAGAAGAAATCAAAAAATATCTGGAGACAAATGAAAATTAAAATACAACATGCCAGAATTTATGGGATACAGCAAAAGCGGTTCTAAGGGGGAAGTATATAGCAATACAGGCCTATCTCAACAAACAAGAAAAATCTCAAATAAACAATCTAACAATGCACCTAAAGGAACTGGAAAAAGAAGAACAAACAAAGCCCAAAATCAGTAGAAGAAGGGAAATAATAAAAATCAGAGCAGAAATAAATGAAATAGAGACTAAAAAAAATAGAAAAAATTAAGAAAACCAAGAGCTGGTTCTTTGAAAAGATAAACAAAATTGACAAACCTTTAGCTAGACTCACCAAGAAAAAAAGAGAGAAGGCACAAATTAAGTAAAATCAGAACTGAAAGAGGAGAAATTACAACAGACACCTCAGAAATACAAAAGATTATAAGAGAATACTATGAAAAGCTATATGCCAACCAATTCAACAATCTGGAAGAAATGGATAAATTCTTAGAATCATCCAACCTTCCAGAACTGGATCAAGAAGAAGTAGAGAATTTGAATAGACCAATCACCAGTAAGGAGATCAAAACAGTAATCAAAAACCTCCCCAAAAATAAAAGTCCAGGACCAGACAGCTTCCCTGGTGAATTCTACCAAACATTCAAAGAAAACTTAATACCTATCCTTCTCAAACTCTTCCAAAAAATTGAGGAGTGGGGGAAGCTCCCTAACTCATTCTATGAAGCCGACATTACCCTGATACCAAAACCAGACAAGGACCACACAAAGAAAGAAAATTACAGGCCAATATCACTGAGGAACATCGATGCAAAGATCGTCAACAAAATACTAGCAAATCGCATACAACAATACATTAAAAAGATTATACACCATGATCAAGTGGGATTTATTCCAGGTATGCAGGGATGCTTCAACATTCGCAAATCAATCAATGTAATACACCACATTAATAAAATGAAGAATAAAAATCACATGATCATCTCAATAGATGCAGAGACAGCATTTGACAAGATACAGCATCCATTTATGATAAAAACTCTGAATAAAATGGGGATAGAAAGAAAGTACCTCAACATACTAAAGGCCATACATGACAAACCCACAGCTAATATTATCCTCAATGGTGAAAAACTGAAACCTATCCCTCTAAGAACAGGAACCAGACAAGGATGCCCACTGTCACCAATCCTATTTAACATAGTACTGGAAGTCCTAGCCAGAGCAATCAGGCAAGAAAAAGAAATAAAAGGGATCAAAATGGGAAAGGAAGAAGTGAAACTGTCACTATTTGCAGATGACATGATTTTATATATAGAAAACCCTAAAGAATCCACCAGAAAACCTTTAGAAGTAATAAACGAATACGGTAAAGTTGCAGGTTACAGAATCAACATATAAAAATCAGTTGCATTTCTATACACTAACAATGAAGTAGCAGAAAAAGAAATTAAGACTACAATCCCATTTACAATTGCAACAAAAAGAATAAAATACCTAGGAATAAACTTAACCAAAGAGGTGAAAGAGCTGTACACCAAAAACTATAAAACATTGCTGAAAGAAATTGAAGAAGATTTTCCGTGCTCTTGGATTGGAAGAATTAACATAGTTAAGATGTCCATACTTCCTAAAGCCATCTATAGATTCAATGCAATCCCTATCAAAGTACCAACAATATTTTTCACAGAAATAGAACAAAGAATCCTAAAATTTATATGGAACAACAAAAGACCCCGAATAGCTAAAGCAATCCTGAGAAAAAGGAACAAAGCTGGAGGTATCACACTCCCTGATTTCAAAATATACTACAAAGCTATAGTAACCAAAACAGCATGGTACTGGCACAAAAACACACAGATCAATGGAATAGACTCGAAAGCCCAGAAATAAACCCACACATCTATGGACAGCTAATCTTTGACAAAGGCGTCAAGAACATACAGTGGAGAAAAGAAAGTCTCTTCAACAAGTGGTGTTGGGAAAACTGGATAGCTACATGCAAAAAAAATGAAAGTAGACCCTTACCTTATACCATACACAAAAATTAACTCCAAATGGATTAAAGACTTGAATGTAAGACCTGAAACTATGAAACTTCTAGAAGAAAACATAGCCAGTATGCTCTTCGACATCGGTCTTAGCAACGTATTTTCAAGCACCATGTCTGACCGGGCAAGAGAAACAATAGAAAAAATAAACAAATGGGACTACATCAAACTAAAAACCTTCTGCACAGCAAAGGATACCATCAACAAAACAAAAAGACAACCTAACAATTGGGAGAAGATATTTGCAAACCATACATCTGATAAGGGGTTAATCTCCAAAATATATAAAGAACTCATGCATCTCAACAACAAAAAAACTAACAACCCAATTAAAAAATGGGCAAAAGACCTGAACAGACATTTCTCCAAAGAAGATATACAGATAGCCAACAGACACAAGAAAAGATGTTCAAAATCATTAACTATTAGGGAAATGCAAATCAAAACTATAATGAGATATCACCTCACGCCCATCAGAATGGCTATAAACAACAAGACAGGAAACAACATGTGTTGGAGAGGATGTGGAGAGAAGGGAACTCTCATACACTGCTGGTGGGAGTGCAAACTGGTGCAGCCACTATGGAAAACAGTATGGAGATTCCTCAAAAAAATCAAGGATAGAACTACCATACAATCCAGCTATTCCACTGCTGGGTATTTATCCAAAGAACTTGAAAACACCAATGAGTAAAGATACATGCACCCCTGTGTTCATTGCAGCATTATTCACAATAGCCAAGACTTGGAAGCAACCTAAGTGCCCATCAAGGGACGAATTGATAAAGAAGATGTGGTTTATATACACAGTGGAATACTACTCAGCCATAAGAAACGATGAAATCCAGCCATTTGTGACAACATGGATGGACATTGAGGGTATCATGCAAAGTGAAATAAGTCAGAGGGAGAAGGTCAAATACTGTATGATTTCCTTCATTAAGTAGTAGATAATAACAACAATAAACAAACACATAGAGACAGAGATTGGATTGGTGGTTACCAGAGGGCAAGGGGGTAGGGAGGAGGGCAAAAGGGATAATTCGGCACATGTGTGTGGTGATGGGTTGTAATTAGTATTTGGGTGGTGAACATGATGTAATCTATGCAGAAATAGAAGTATAATGATGTATACCTGAAATTTAGACAATGTTATAAACCAATGTTACTGCAATAAACAAAAAATTTAAAAAAAATAACACAAGTAAGTATTTGAATGTCCAGGAATAGAGAAATAATTAAAGATACACATATATTATATACATCTGTAAACTACTCTGGTTAATAATTTAACTGATTATAGCCCCTATGGTTATTAAAGACTTTAGATATTGATTTCCAAGTTTTCTGAGGGCTTTAGGTTCTAAAAAACAAATCCCTCTGACTGAAGCCGTCCTCAACTACCACCACATTATGAGCTTTTGTTCAGTAGACAGACCTGCATTTGAACACAGATTCACCACTTACTAGCTCTGTGACCTTGAACATGTTATTTAGTCTATTTGAACTTTGATTTCCTCATTTATAAAAGGTAATTATAATAATACCTACCTGACCTGAAGGTTTTTTGTGAGAATTAATGTATGTGTTATACCGACAAATTTCTTAGCATATGGGTTGTGCTCAACAGAGGATAGCTGTTATTTCCAGAACACCCTGTGTCATTTCATGTCTCCATGATTTTGCCATACCATTTCCTCTGCCTGGAATGCCTTTCCCTTTTGTCAACCTGGCTCATTCATTCACCTGGTACTTATATACCTACTATGTGCTGGACCTTTATTAGGCACTGAGGATAAAATAATAAGCAAAACAGTCCACCCCTCATGTGAAGACAACTCAAATTGATAAATGTTATAAAGGAAGAGTATAGAACGAAATGAAATTGTATACATGGGGGCCTCTAGTCTAGGATATCATCATCAGAGCAGTAGATTGTAGGGGTTAAAACCACGGACTATGGAGTTACTCCCAATTCTGCCATTCACTAGTTGTGTGACCTTGGGTAAGTCATTTCAGCCTCTGTGCTTCTGTTTCCTTAGTACCTACCACATAGTGTTGTTGGGACAATTAAATGCTGTGCAATCAACATAATACCTGGCATATAGCAATTATTTAATAATGCCTTAATCTAGTGAAAGCCATCTTGACTTAAGAATTACCTTTTCTATGAAACTTTTCCTATTACTAGTGTAAAGCACATAGTAAAAACACAATAAATGTTGGTTGAATGAATAAAATGCACCCGTGCTGCAAATAAGTAAGATGGTTGCATCAAGTTATAGTAAATTCTACTTCAGTTTATCATGGCAGCATTTATTTTGCCATCAAGCTTAACATCTTCATTTTAACCCCCATATAATAACTGCTGATATTTTTTCTTTTTTTTTTTTTTTTTTGGTGAGGAAGATCAGCCCTGAGCTAACATCCATGCCAAGCCTCCTTTTTTTGCTGAGGAAGACTGGCCCTGAGCTAACATCTATTGCCAATCCTCTTCCTTTTTCTCCCCTTTTTCTCCCCAAAGCCCCAGCAGATAGTTGTATGTCATAGTTGCACATGCTTCTAGTTGCCGTATGTGGGACGTGGCCTCAGCATGGCCGGACAAGTGGTGTGTCGGTGTGCGCCTGGGATCCGAACCCGGGCCATCAGTAGCCGAGCCCGCGCACTTAACTGCTAAGCCGCGGGGCAGGACCCAACTGCTGATATTTTCTAATGGCATTCTCTCTATAAGAGCTTCAAGTGGAAGCTGTGTTTTAATAGAAAATGGATTATCTTTTTCAGGGATAGCCTTTCTAAGTACATCTATCTTGCTAATTCGTTTTGCACCTGTCCATAATAACTAATATTATCTTTTAACATGTAAAACTATATTTATCAATGTTTACTTAATTTGATTTTCTATATATGGGTATTATTATAATTTCCATTTTACAGAGGAAGAAATTATAGCTCAGAGACTAAGTCTTCCGTCCATGTTTGTGGCTACTACTAAATGGCACAGCCACAACTCCCTCAAACATAGGTTTCCATGCTCTGTGGTCTTTCACCTTCTTCCATTGCAGCTAGAAACCAAAAGACCCTTGTCATATTCAAACCCATCAGTTTTTTAGGAAATTATTACCAATATCCCCTAAAAACTCCAAAGCCAACTCTGAGTCTGTGTCTATATGTAAACAGATGCAAATATTCTGCTGCAGCCAAGCCCCACAAAATTAGATTATTTCTTACAAATCAGCCGTGATAGCACTCTCTTCCTAACAATTATAACAATAAATCATACTTAACATTTATATTGACTATGTGCCAGGCACCATGCAGAGCACTTTACAGGCATTACCCCGTTTAATTCTCTCAACATCTCTGCGAGGTAGCCGCTACAATTACCCTATTTCACAGATGAGTAATTTGAAGCCTAGAAAAGTTAATCTAAGTGATAGGGCTCAGTTTCCACCCTACATCTATATAATTTCAAAGCTCTAATTTTTAGTCATTTTTCTTTTCAGTATTTTCAGCCTATGTTCTTGGTTATGGATATAATAGCATCTTCCAGTTCCCCATTCCTGTCTTCCCTATTGCTTGTAATTGTAGTTCCCTGCTTTGATGTTATTGTTCTTGCTTATCATTAAGTTCCCTGCAGAATTCAGAAACTCCCTTGTGAATTTGCAGGGAGGCAATTGTGTGTCACTCAACCTCAACAGGCGCAGAGATTCCTAAGAAATAGAGAATTTTTTAAGGAAAGAGAGCGGAGGTATATGGCAGATATGTCTTGGCTAATTCAAGACTCCTACCCTTTTTCACCTGCTGGAACAGGATTTCTTAAACACCAAACTACTGCTCTGGGGCTAGTTAGCAAGCGGACATAGGAACCACTGGCAAGCCTATACGCTATCAAAAACCTTCTCAGGAAGGACATCGCCGAGGATAATTAAGGAAGATCTGAGTTGTGTGTGTGTCACTGAATTGTTATTGGAGTGTTAAGTCTTGGAGGCAGCACAAATCCTTGGAGATCAGGTAAAATTTTTAGAGTAGGACAGTAGAAGCTATATGTGCTCCCAAATTCACAAAAGCTATTTCTCAGGCAAGATGCCAACAACATTTGTAAGAGTACATGGTATTAATGTCGAGTCCTCTTTCAAGCAACATGAAAGAGAGGTACCATGTAGAAAGATTAAACTGGATCCCTATCTTACACCACTCACAAAAATTAGCTTGAAATGGATTAGACTTAAACATAAGACTTGAAACCATAAAACTCCTAGAAGAAAATATAGAGAAAAAGCTCCTTGACATTGGTGTTGAAATGACTTTTTGGATGATATCAAAAATCACAAGGAACAAAAGCAAAAATCAACAAGTGAGCCTACATCAAACTAAAAAGCTTTTGGATAGCAAAAAAAAAAAAAAATGCAAAATGCAAAGGCAACCTACAGAATGGGAGAAAATACTTGCAAACCATATACCTGATAAGGAGTTGATATCCAAAATATAAAAAAGTCATGCAACTCAATAAGAACAAAAAAAAAAAAACATGGTTTCAAAATGGGTAGAGGAACTGAATAGACATTTCCCCAAAGATGACATCCAAATAGCCAACAGGTATATGAAAAGATGATCAACATCATCAACCATCAATGGAAATGCAAATCAAAACCAAAATGAGATATCACCTCACACCTCTTAGAATAGCTATCATCAAAGAGATAAAACATAACAAATGTTGGCAAGAATGTGGGAAGAAGGGAACCCTTGTGCCCTATTGGTAGAAATGTAAATTGGTTCAGCCAATATGGAAAACAGTATAGAGGTTCCTCGGAAAATTAAAACTAGAACTATCATATGATCCAGCAATCCCACTTCTGGGTATAAATTAAAAGAAATGAAAAAAGGATATCAAAATGATATCTGCACTCCCATGTTTACTGCAGCTTTACAATAGCCAAGATACGGAAACAACCTGATTGTCCATCAACGGACTAAACGGCTAAAGAAGATGGGGATTTGCAACAATATGGATGAAACTGGAGGACATTATGTTAAGTGAAAAAAGTCAGACAGAGACAAATACTGTATTGATCTCACTTATATGTGGAATCTAAAAAAGCCTAACTTGTAGAAACAGAGTAGATTGGTAGTTACCGGGGGCTGGGGAATGGGAGAATTGTGGAGAAGTTGGTCAAAGCGTACAAACTTGCAGTTATAAGATGGATAAATTCTGGAGATCTAACGCACACTATTGTGATTATAGTCAATAATACTATATTATGTACTTCAAATTGGTAAGAGACTAGATCTGTTCTCACCACAAAAAAGAAATGATAATTATATGACATGATGGAGGCGTTAGCTAACACTGTGATGGTAATCAATCATATTGCAATACGTAAATGTACCAAATCAACACATTATACACCTTAAACTTACACAATGTTATATGTCAATTATCTCTCAATAAAAAAAAAGAGAGGTACTCCATATATGGGTTCAAAATCCAAAGAACTCTGCAGGAGACCACAAGCAGCACACCGTGTAGAGTTGAGCACAGCTGAGGCACTCAGAGAAGGTGCTATCCCTAGGGAAGCTCGTGTGGAAAAACTCAGATTTCAGAGATTAAATTCTTGCTATTAGTGAACAAATGTGAGGAAAAAGGTGGGGCAGGATTGGCTCCCTCAGGGAATAAGAAGCATAAGCACAGCCTTGAACTAGAGATGAGAAATGGCCTAGCCTCTTAAGGGTCAAGTCCTTTGCATGTAAGGCCCCTGCTTGGGGTCAGAGAGGATTCTAAGCCCCCTAGTCTGCTGCCACTGTGACAGGGTTGATAGCAAACAGCAAAGCTGTGACCAACAAAGTAGGTACCATCTTCCAGCTCCTTTCAGATGCAACTCATGTGGGGCAAATTCTAGATCAATCCTGGGACTGTCCGGGACATTGGGAGGTGGCAATGCCCACTTATTTCTTTCAGTTGTGATGAGAAGGAACACATTGGGACAGATAGCCACCACAAAGAAATATATTCAGTGAATTAGCCATCAGTCTTCCTTGTAGGAGATCCTGGAAGAAGATACTGAAGTGGGGAGGGGACCTACCCAACGCTCCTTTTCCTTCACAGAGTGGCAGGGTCAGCCATTCCAGGTTGGTTGGGGTCGGAGTTGGAAGAAAAAAACAAGCCAAAATATAATGATGTACACCTGAAAATTATACAATGTTATAAACCACTGTGAACTCAATAAAATAATAAAAATTAGAAGAGAAGGTGGGACGGGGAGGAAAAAAAAGCAGCCCAGATGGGGACTCTGCCCACTCACTGCTGTGATTCGGTTTGACTTAAAAATACTTACAAATTGGGGCTAGCCGAGCGGCACAGTCGTTAAGTTCACACTCTCCGCTGCAGCGGCCCGGGGTTTGCAGGTTCAGATCCCAGGCGCTGACTGACACACCACTTGTCAAGCCATGCTGTGGTGGCATCCCATTTAAGTAGAGGAAGATGGGCACGGACATTAGCCCAGGGCCGATCTTCCTCAGCAAAAAGAAGAGGATTGGCAACAGATGTTAGCTCAGGGCTAGTCTTCCTCGCAAAAAAAAAAAAAAAACACCTCACAAATCCGCAGTCTCTCAAGTTCCCCAAGGCTTTGGCTTACCCATAGGGTCACTCACCTGCCTGGGCTATGGCAGGAGAGCTGTACCCAGAGGTGAGAGCACAAACCTTCCCAGCATTTTAACATCCAGTCTGAAGAGAGTCACCTAAGAGAGCTCCTCAGATTAGCCATGCTCAGCCCTGAAGGAGGAGGGTCGATGTGGGTGGCAGGGCATTCAAGACGAAGCTGAACTATGAATCTCAGTCAAAAGGGAAATTAAAAAAAAAAAACAGTGACTATCACGTAGGCCCCTCTTTAAATGAATACGTCTCCCTTCTCCCCTTTTCTGTTGTATGTTGAACAGCAAGAGTTATTCTGCTTTGGAGCTCAGAGGTATGCAAACTAAGGCGAACAGCTTCACTCCTCTGGATAATACAGGGGGACTTTAGAGAGATGGGGGGCACATATATAGATGAGAAAAAAAAAAAAAAAGATTCGTTCAACGGGGAATTTTTATTAATTTTTGCTGCATGGTGTATGATGTAGTTTCTCCTCCAATCTCCTCCCTGAAAAAATACCTTCAGAAAAACTACCCAAGTCTGGGGTACTGGGGTTATTTTGGGGGGAAGAGAATGATGTGAGGAAGTGCTAAGTCTGGCTGTAAGGTAGGAAGCAGTGAAGGTAGAACACATGGAGCCAGCCACATCCAAGCTGTGTGAGTTCCTCCCCTGGACCAATAATGAAATATCAGGCAGGTCACAGAGGGAGAGCTCACATCAGACACCACTGTAAGATCAGGCATGTGCACAGAGCTGGCAAGGGGGCAATGGCAAAGAGACCTACTGAAAATCTGCTTGCATTGAAAAGCAAGGGGTCTAAGAATGCACGCATCCTGAGAGAAGTTAGAAGCCATTCCAGTTATCTTCTTATTGCTGCATCACAAACTATGCCCAAAACTCAGTGGCTTAAAAACCACTGTTTGATTTTATCTCACGATGTTGTAGATCAGGGTGTTTGGACAAGGCTTGGTCAGGCAATTCTTCTGCACCAGAGTGTCTATAGTATCATCTTGGATCACTCAGCTGTAATCAGCTAGTGGCTGGACTGAATAAAAGATCCAAAATGTCTGCATTCACATACCTGGGGCCTTCAGGTGAGGGAGGCTAGAAGGCTGGGCTCACCTGGGTTCCTCAACTTGTCCATGTAGGCTCAGAGACTCTCCAGGGTCCCTCCAGCAGGACGGTTTTACTGTGTACATGTGTCCCAGGGCTCCAAAAGTGAGCATTCCAAAAGGCAATAAGCAGGAACTGCCATCGCCTTAGTAGCCAGGCCCAGAACTGGCATAGTGTTGCTTCTCCACAATCTATTGGTAAAGCCATCGCAGGCCAGCCCAGATTCAAGAGAAGTAGACCCATCAACCAATGGAGCCATGTTTACTCTGCCACCAAAGCAAACAAGTTTAATCCAAGGACAGTTAGGCGCTTTCCAAGGAGAAGGATGACTCGGAATATGTATAGTGCATACCACTCAGACTGCCCTACCACCCAGCCATACACACTGACTTTTATGGAGAGGAGCTGCAGTGCAGAATGGGCATAAAAGAATGTCATCAGAGCGTCTATAGAAAACTGAGGAGATGGACAGCTCTGCTTCAAGGTAAAACATAACCCAAGTTAGGGTAGACGGTCTTGTCAATGTCAGATGTGGAAGATGCTGGGAGCCACCTGGGTCCTGAGGCTCCCCTCTATATCACAGCCTCAGAGAAGCTCCCTACCACAGCCTGGGGAGAGGCAGGGGACAGTCACCTGACACGGCCACCACATTCCCTCACACATGTAGGAGTCTGCCAATCCCAGGGCCTCAAAGAGAAGGGGCTGTAGCCCCATGATTTTGTAGGTGGAGAATAGGTCAGAGAACACATTACTGGTTCCTACCCTTGAGATTCCCTTTTTCCTCCTGGGGAAACACAGTTGCCATCGCTTAGATCCCAGTGACCTGGTGATCTTCTCTAGCTGAGAAGACAGAGGGAAAGTTGGCCCTTATGTAGACTTTACACATTGCATGAAGAGAAATAAACAATTCCTAGTGAATAATGAATTTCTTCCATTTTTTGGCATTATTGCCAGTCCATCTATTCAAGTACTGCAGTAAAATGTTGTTAGGGACGTAGAGTTTCTTGTTCCAGTCAGCGGATTTTCCTTTATTTTCATGATAATGTACACGTGGTGGGCTCCCAAGACAAATGTGGGCACACTTACTAAGCAGACATGACTTGTTTCTGTAGTCCTACAAACTCAATTACTTTACATACATCTCAGCAGCGTGACCAAAGTTTGAGCACATGCTGGCAGCCAGCATGACAACATGGTTTGTTAGAGATGGGCAGAAATAGTATGAAGGAAGAAGCTCAAGAATAAAATGTAGTCAACATACTTCTCCACTAATTTCCTTTCCCAAAATATCCACCCCCATTCCACACAGAAATGGAAATCCTATTTGACAAGCAAAAAGTTTTTCTTTTTTGATTAGCATTCTTATCATCCAATAACCTTGGCACTCCTTTAAATATGTAATTTTGTTAATTGTGTGATGTAATATGAAGTATTGTTAGGACTATTTCAGATGCAATCTGTAGAAACTCTAATCAAACTACCTTAAGCAAACAGAGAAAATTATTGGTTCGGACAACTGGAAGTTTTAAGAGAGGATACACTTCCAGCACAGATAGATCTAGAGGCTTAAATGTTGTCATTCACACTCTCTTTCTGTCTCTCCACCTCCAGGCTTTACTTATTTCTGCTTTTCTTTGTATATTTACCTCATTCTTTCCTACCTGAAGCTCACAGATTATTCTCCAAAAGTAAAAGACATTCTGTCTCCTAGAATCTATATTTAAAGTCTCACAAGAGTCCAATTTGACCTTCTTGGATCCTTTGTCCACTCCTAGAGCAAACACTGTGGTGAGGGAGATGGGGTCCCACAATCAGCCTGGCTGGGTCCTGTGCTCACCCTAGAGGTCAGCAGGCAGTAAAAGCAGGTCCATCAGCACCCGGGGACTTAAAAGAAAAAAGCAGTTCCACTACTGAAAGAGAGATGTTGGGCAGAGGAAAGCAACATATGTCCGTCTCACACGATCGATTCTGTTTGGTTAAACTGGAAAGCGTGTGTTGAAAGAAATTATTCTAAATTGTTCTTTTCACCATCTAACAGTTTAAAATGCAAGTATTTTATTCTATTCTATGCCATTCTAATCTCCCTTTATTCTGTTGTATTTTATTCCATTCTATCCTATTTTTATCCCCCTCTTATTCCTCTTTAAATTGAATGCAGTTACAGTTCTCTCTTAGCACTTCCAGCCCCCTTGTTATGGAATCTTTCCCGCCAGCATAAAAACATACTCCAACATTTTCCATCAGAAACAAGCCCCCCTAAACCCCACATCCTCCTCCAGATCCTGCACAATTTCTCTCCTCTTTATGGCAAAACTCAAAAACTGTCTCTATTTACCCTTTTTTCTTTCTTCTTTTTCATCTCTCATTCTGTTCTGAATCTATCCCAACCACACCTTCATCCCACTCCCATCCCCAAAACCCCTCTTGTCAACAAGGTCATGAAATGATAATCTCTTTTGTTATTCTCACAATCAATTATCAATCTTCTCTTTGTTCATTGCTCAGCAACATTTGACACCCTCTGGCCATCTTGGAAGACTTTCTTCTCTTGGATTTCACAATACTTTTTTGAGTTTCCTCCTACCTCAGTGTCTGCTCCCCATCTCAGTTTCCTTTGTCATCTAGCCTTCCTTCTCTTCTTGACTTCTACACTCTGGAGCACCTGAGAGCTCAGTCCTCAGTCATCTTCTCTTCCTCATCTTCATTTACTCCTTAGGCAATTTTTTCCAACCCCATGGCTTTGAAGAACATGTAAACGCTGAAGATTTTCAAATTTATACTCCAGTCCTAATCTCAATTCCAGGCCCATATATCCAGCTGCTTACTTAATATCTCCATTTGAGTGTCTAAGGATCACCTCAAATTTAACAAATTTACTATTTGCCCTCCACTCCAAAATGTTTCTCCTGTAATCATTCACATCTCAGTAAATGGCAACGCCATCCTAATTGCTGGGGTCAAAAACTTCCGAGTTGTCCTTGACTCCTTTCTTTCTCCCACACCCCACACTTAGGCCAACAGCAAGTCCAGTTGGGTCTACCTTCATAATATATCCCCAATCCAATGATATCTTATCACTTTCACCAATATCAGCTAGTTCAAGCCTAGATTATTGTAACAACCTTCTTGTGGACTTCCTTCTACTACTCCTTCTTCCTACAGTCATATTCTACCCAACTGCCAAAGCACTTTTGTGTTCTCAAGTCTCAAGCTTCTTACCATGACCAGCATGGCCCTCCATAATCTGATAGTTTCCTATTTCCCCAACTTCGTTACCCACCACTCTCTCCTTCGCTCCCTCCTCCCTAGCTATACTGGATGTTTTGTTGTTCCTCAAATATCCCAAATCAATCTCACGTCAAGGGTCTTCACACTTGCTTCTCGCTCTGCCTGGAAAGATCTTGTCCCAGATCTCATCAGAGCTGGATTCTCCTTGTTATTCAGATCTTAGCTCTAATATAACCTCTCAGAAAGATCTTTCCTAACAACTCTATCTAAAATACTCCCACCTCTTGCCCTTTATTCTCTTACACTGCATCATTCTTCTTGGCATTCACCATCACCTGGCTGAATATTATATATTGTTTTATATATTGTGATCTATATTCCCAAATAGAATGGAAGCTCTGTAAGGGAGAAACATAATCTCACTCTACTCGCTTCTGTATGCCCAGCCTCTAACCACTGTGTGGAAAATGGTAGGCCTGTAATAAATAGTTAGTGAATGAAAAAAATTCCAGAGGCTGTTTAAGAGAAACTGGGGGAAAATTGAGGAACTGTCAGAGTAACTGGAACCGGAAAGAAGTTACAGAAAACATCCCTCAGTTCAATTAGGGAGTTTTTATTAGAGACGTAACATCTCTAACCTAATTACGTTTGCAGGAATCTAACTGATTTTTAAATACTGTTAAAATGGCACAGCAAACACTGTAGAGAATGTCAAACTTTTGACAGGAGAATGACAGTTGAAATTTGTCAGGAATATGTAATGAATATCTTCTGACTGAATAGGCTATGATTAACAGACTGCATCTTAGAACTAGTATGTTTAAGCAATATATATGGAATTTGCTAGTTTCCAGTTATCTTTGTAAATTCATATTACATGGTATTTCTTTCTCATTTATTAGTAAAGATTATTAGTTAATATTCATGATTTATTTATAATTTAAATTTTATCTCTAATAATCTAAAACATCTATTTTCTCATATCCCTTCATATTTAATTTGTTCATTTATACAGTTTTCAGAAAGCCCAAGTATTGCTAAACTAAGTAACTGGCATCTTTTCCCACAAATGGAATACAATTGAGAAATAAGGTAATAATTCTTAAAAACCTTATGAGTCTACACAGTAACCATCTCCCAGAACATCAGCCTATTCAAATTCCCTTTCCGAAGTCTCTGCTTCCACCATCCCAACTGAGTAGGTAATAAGCCATGGTGCTGCTGCTCTCCCTATAGATAAATAGAACAGAAGTGGACAACTGATCCCAATGGGCCATTCAATGGGTCTTTGCTTTAATTCTGAGATGGTCGTCAAAAATTATAGCAAGAGAACTACTACTTCCAGAAATAAAAAAGAGATGTACTTTTCCTTATTCCTTTCACTAAACACGACTAAACACTCTAGATGTTGTATATAAAATGAACATAAGACAATTCCAAAAGGTGGAAGGAAGGTAAAAGATCAGCTAGGGTCCTCAGGACCCAAGGAACACAACAGTGGTGAGTTCTCTGGGTTTTCTTTTGGTCTCATATATCCCAGACCGGGTGCTGGAAAAGACAGCAACTTGGAAACACCAACAAGATTAGACAAGAAAAGTCTCAACAAAAGCCTCTCTCTAGCTAAATGATCAGGAAAGAAGCAGCCTAGGAAGACATGATTTTTAGATAACAAGCACTCTACTCCAACCAAACACCACAAAATAAACTGTGGCCCCATCCAAAGACTGAGTAGACTGTCTAGACCTCTACCCTTGCCAGGCTGTACTGAGGCACCCAAAGGCCCCACTAAGGTAGTATTAGAGAAGGCTGAGTATGTTGCCAGGACACTTATCTCTGCTGGGTGATAATAAGCCACCCCACCTCAGTGTAAGCAGAAACCACATGGGGATCATGGACTTCTATCCCCACTTGGCAGGAAAAAGGTACCTTTCTTTCTCCCAATGGCGTGGTATTAGGGGAGACCTAGTGGAGAGTCAGGATGCCCACCAATGCCTGTAACAAGGCCACCTCTCTCCATGGTGTCAGTGGAGGCCAGGTGAGGAGCAGTAATGACACACTGCTACTCCTCACATTCGAGGAGAAATCAGTGGAGGCCTAGAGGAGAGTCAGAAATCCTATCTTCACCCAGCAGAAATAAGGTGCTACCCCCTCTTAGATGTCAGTGATGGCTGAGTGTGGAACATGGACTTCTATGCCCACATGGCAGTAACAAAGAGGCATTCCCCTCTTCCCTGCAAGAGCAGCATCAAAGGAAGGTAACTAAAACAGAAGGTTTAAGTAAGATCCAGAATCTCATAACAAAATACTCAAATGTCAGATTTCAATTAAAAAATCATAAGAAACAGGAAGATTTAAAATTGAATGAAAAGAGACAATAGATATTGACACTCAGATAGCAGATATGTTAAAATTTTCTGACAATGATTTTAAAGCAGCCATCATAAAAATGTTCCAAGAGTGGAGATGGCAACAGGTGACCCGGCTCACACAATTGTGAGTAGATGTGGTGGGAGCAGAAAAAACAGCCCCTGCCAACACCCTAGTGGGACCAGAGGCATCAGGAACCACAGCAGAACCAGTGACCCAACCCCCAGTGGTTGCACCCCAGACACCAGCTCCACCAGAATCAGGGGCTACATAAAAGTCCCCTGGTCTCTGGCAGTGACAGCAACACCCATGAACCCACCACCCCTGGCAGCAGTGCAACCAGCACCCCCAGACAACCTGGGAGCAGCAGCATCTGAGCTTGTGGAGAGCCCATGGAGAGCCAGTGGAGGCAGACAAGACACAGGTGACCTTGGAAGCAACAGAAGTGCTCACAGCCTGGTGACCCCAGTGGCAACACTTGAGACTGCAACAAGGCACCAACAACCTCAGAGGCACAAGAAGGACACTGATGATACCTCTAGCAGAGGTAGCAGACAGTGGAAAGTACAGGCTCTCCAATACAACCAGAAGCAGCCCAGAACCAAAGTAACCAAAGCCATACTCAAATAAGAAAAGGTGGTTACTACCACATATGTGCCAGCAGAGGATCAATTCATCAAAAAACATGAAGCACTACACCAACACTGCAAAAGAGAAAAATAACAACTCTCCATAAACTAAACTTGAAGTCATAAAAGATTACAATCTTACTGACAGAGAATTCAAAGTAGCTGTCACCAAGAAATTCAATGAGTTACAAGAAAACTCAGAATGACAGTTCAATGAGCTCAGGAATAAAAATTAGTGAATAGAACGAGTAATTCACCAAAGAGACTGAAACTCTAAAAAAAAAAAAACAAACAAATTATGGAGATTAAGAACACGAGATGAAAAATAATGTAGAAAACATTAAAAATAGAACAGACCATACAGAGGAGAGAATTTGTGAGTTTGGAGATAGAAACCTAGAAATGATTCATGTGCAAGAGGAGAGAGAATTAAGATTTTTTAAAAATGAAGAAATTCTTCAAGAAATATCTGACAATTAGGAAAAGCAACATATAGATTAGAGGTATACCAGAAGGAGAAGAGAGGAAGAAAGGAACAGAGAACTTATTCAAAGAAATCATAGCAGGGGGCTGGCCCAGTGGCAAAGCAGTTAAGTGCATGCACTCCACTTCAGCGGCCTGGGGCTTGCAGGTTCGGATGCCAGGCATGCACTGATGCACGGCTTGTGAAGCCATGCTGTGGCAGCGTCCCATATAAAGTAGAGGAAGATGAGCATGGATGTTAGCTCATGGCCAATCTTCCTCAGCAAAAAAAGAGGAGGAGTGACATTGGATGTTAGCTCAGGGCTGATCTTCCTGAGAGAGCGAGCGAGAGAGAGACATGCAAGTGCATGAAGCTAATAGAACTCCTAATTACCTCAATGCAAGAAGACTTTCTACAAGGCATATAATATTAAAACTGTCAAAAGTTAATGACAAAGAAAAAATGTTAAGGGAAGCAAGACAGAAGAAAATAACCTACAAAGGAACCCCACCAGGCTTTCAGTGGATTTCTCAGCAGAAACCCTACAGGCTAGGAGAGAGTGGAATGATATATTCAAAATTCTGAAAGACAAAAATTATCAGCCAAGAATACTCTATCCAGTGAAATAAGCCTTCAGTCATGACATAAAAATAAAAGCTTTCCCAGACAAACAAAAGCTGAGAAAGTTCATCACCACTAGACCTGCCTTACAATAAATGTTGAAAGGATCTCTCCTACCTGAAACAAAAAGGCAAAGGTTTACAAAGCTTTGAGCAAAGAGATAGACAGACAATTAGAAATTGCAGCTCCAAGTCAGAACAGGTTAGTAAACACTTAACTATAACATAAAGGAGAAAGGGAAAGAAAGCATCAAAAATAACTATAACCACTTCAATTTGGTCAAACTCACAACACAAAAAAGAATAATTTGTGAGAACAATAACATAGAAGAGGAAGAGGAAAAGGATGGAAGCTGCATAGGATAATGGAGATAAAAGGCTATCAAAAAGAGGACTATCAATGAGATTTTTTATACAAATATCACGGTATCTACAAAACAAAAAATCACAGCAGAGTGACAAATCATAAATAAATAAAAAACTGAGAAAACCACCAAACTGAAATGGCAGACAGAAATACAAGGAAAAAGAAATAAAGGAAATACAGAGCATCCAGAAAAAAAAAGATAAAAAGGCACTATTAAGCCCACATATCATAATTACTCTGAATGTAAATGGGTTGAGTTCACCAATCAAAAGACACAGAGTGGCTCGATGGATTAAAAAAGCAAGACTCAACAGTATGCTGCCTCCAGGAAACATATCTCAGCTCTAAAGACAAACATAGGCTCAGAGTGGTAAGCAAAAGAAAGCAGGTATAGTCATACTTAGATCAGATAAAACAGACTTCAAGACAAAAAATGATAAGAGACCAAGATGGGCATTATATAATAATAAAAGGGACATTTCACCAAGAAGACATAACACTTAATATACATGCACCTAACATAGGACCACCAAAGTACATAAAGCAACTATTAATAGACCTAAGGGAGAAATTGACAGAAACACAGTAATAGTAGGGGACCTTAACAACCCACTTACATCAATGGATAGATCATCCAGACAGAAAGTCAATAAAGAAACAGTGGCCTTAAATGAAACATTAGATCAAAAAAACAAAAATACCATATGATCCAGCAATCCCACTACTGGGTATTTATCCAAAGAACATGAAATCAACAATTCAAAGAGATTTATACATCCCTATGTTCATCACAGCATTATTCACAATAGCCAAGACATGGAAGCAACCCAAGTGCCCATCAATGGATGAATGGATAAAGATGTGGTGTATATATATATATATACACCACATCTTTATGTATATACTATATACAGTATATAATAGAATACTACTCAGCCATAAAAAGGACAAAATCATGCCATTTGCAACAACATAGATGAATCTTGAGGGAATTATGCTAAGCAAAATAAGCCAGATAGAGAAAGACTGATTTCACTCATGTGTGGAAGATAAACAAACACATGGATAAGGAGAACATATTAGTGATTACCAGAAGGGAAGGGGGTGGGGAGTAGGGAGAGGGTGAAAGGAAAAGTGACACATAGGTATGGTGACAATAAAAACTAGACTATTTGTGGTGAACACAATGCAGTCTATACAGAAACTGATATATAATAATGAAACTTACAAAATGTTATAAGCCAGTATGACCTCAATAAAATAATTTTTAAAAAATGAAACATTAGATCAGATGGACTTCATATATATAGAACATTCCATCCAAAAATAGCAGAATACACATTCTTCTGTGCACATGGAACATTCTCAAAGATACACCATAAGTTGGGAAATAAAGCAAGCCTCAAAAAATTTAAGAAGATTGATATCATATCAAGCATCTTACTGATCACAATGGTATGAAACAAGAAATCAACTACAAGAAAAAAGCTGGGAACAACACAAATATGTGGAGACTAAACAACAAGCTACTAAACAATCATTGAATCAATGAAGAAATCAAAGGAGAAATCAAAAAAATACCTGGATACAAATGATATTGACAACACAACAAAACTTATAGGATGCAGCAAAAGCAGTACTAAGAGGGAAGTTTATAGCAATACAGGCCTACCTTAAAGAACAAGAAAAATCTCAAACAAGCAATCTTACACTATCCCTAAAAGAACTAGAAAAAGAAGAACAAAGCCCAAAGACAGTAGAAGGAGGGAAATAATAAAAATCAGAACAGAAATAAATGAAATAGAGACTAAAAAACAATAGAAATGATCAATGAAACTAAGAGCTGGTTCTTTGAGAAGATAAATAAAATTGACAAATCATTAGCCAGACTCACTAAGAAAAAAAGAGAGAAGACTCAAAATCAGAAACGAAAGAGGAGAAATTACAACAGACACCACAGAAATACAAAGGATTATAAGAGAATACTATGAAAAGGTATATGCCAACAAATTGGATAACCTAAAAGAAATGGGTAAATTCTTAGATTCATACGATCTCCCAAGACTGAATCATGAAGAAATAGAGAATCTGAATAGACCAATTGCAAGGAAAGAGATTGAAACTGTAATCAAAAACCTCCCAAAAAACAAGAGTCCAGGACCAGACAGCTTCTCTGGTGAATTCTACCAAACACTCAAAGAAGATTTAATATCTATCCTTCTCAAAAATAATTGAAGAGGACAGGATGCTTCCTAACACATTCTATGAGGCCAAAATTACCCTGATACCAAAACCAGACAAGAACACAAAAAAGGAAAATTATAGGCCAATATTGCTGATGAACATACATGCAAAATTCCTCAACAAAATATTAGCAAATTGAATGCAACAATAAACGATCATGCACTATGACCAAGTGGGATTTATTCCAAGGATGAATGGATAGATCAACATCCACAAATCAATGTGATACACCACAGTAACAAAATGAAGAATAAAAATCACATGATCATCTCAATAAATGAAGAAAGAGCATTTGACAAGATCTAACATCCATTTATGATAAAAACTCTCAATAAAAAGGATATAGAAAGTACCTCAACATAATAAAGGCCATATATTACAAACCCACAGCTAACATCATATTCAATGGTGAAAAACTGAAAGCTATTCTTCTGAGAACAGGAACAAGACAAGGATGCCCACTGTCACCACTCTTATTCAACATAGTACTGGAAGTTTTAGCCAGAGCAATTAGCCAAGAAAAAGAAATAAAAGAGATCCAAATTGGAAAGAAAGAAGTAAAACTGTCACTATTTGCAGATAACATGATTCTCTCTATAGAAAACCCTAAAGAATCCACCAGAAAACTATTAGCAATAATCAATGAATACAGTAAATTTTCAGGGTACAAAATCAATGTACAAAAATCAGTTGCATTTCTATACACTAATAACAAACAAGCAGAAAGAAATCAAGAATACAATCCCATTTACAATCACAACAAAAAGAATACAATACTTAGGAATAAATTTAACCAAGGAGGTGAAAAACCTATACACTGAAAACTATAAAGCATTATTAAAAGAAATTGAAGATATAAAGAAATGGAAAGACATTCCATGCACATGAATTGGAAGAATAAACATAGTTAAAATGTACATATTACCTAAAGCAATCTACAGATTCAATGCAATCCCGATCAGAATCCCAATGACATTCTTCACAGAAATAGAACAAAGAATTCTGAAATTTATATGGAACAGCAAAAGACCCCAAATAGCCAAAACAATCCTGAGAAAAAAGACAAAGCTGGAAGTATCACACTCCCTGATTTCAAAATATACTACAAAGTGATAGTAATCAAAACAGCATGGTACTAGCACAAAAACAGACGCACAGATCAATGGAACAGAACTGAAAGACCAGAAATAAAACAACATATCTATGGACAGCTAATCTTCAACAAAGGAGCCAAGAATATAAAACGGAGAAAGGAAAGTATCTTCAACAAATGGTGCTGGGAACACTGGGCAACCATATGCAAAAGAATGAAAGTAGACCATTATCTCACACCACACACAAAAATTGACTCAAAATGGATCATACTTGAATGTGAGACCTGAAACCATAAAACTCATAGAAGAAAATACAGGCAGTACAATCTTTGACATCAGTCTTAGCAGCATCTTTTTGAATACCATGTCTGTTCAGGTGAGGGAAACAATAGAAAAAATTAACAAATGGGACTACATCAGATTAAAAAGCTTCTGCAAAGCAAAGGAAAACAGGAACAAAATGAAAAGACAACCCACCAACTGAGAGAAAATATTTGCAAATCATATATCCAACAAGGGATTAATTTCCAAAATATATAAAGAATTCATACATCTCAACAAAAAAATGAACAACCCCATCAAAAAATGAGCAGAGGCTATGAACAGACATTTTTCCAAAGAAGATATATAGGTGGCCAACAGGCACATGAAAAGATGTTCAACATCACTAATTAGGGAAATGCAAATCAAAACTACATCGAGATATCACCTCACACCTGTCAGATGGCTATAAGTAATAAGACAAGAAATAACAAGGGTTGAAGAGGATATGGAGAAAGGTAACCCTAATACACTACTGATGGGAATGCAAACTGGTGCAGCCACTGTGGAAAACAGTATGGAGTTTCTCAAAAAATTAAAAATAGAAATACCATATAATCCAGCTATTCCACTACTGGGTATTTATCCAAAGAGCATGAAATCAATAATTCAAAAAGATACATGCACCTGTATGTTCATCGCAGCATTATTCACAGTAGGCAAGACTTGGAAACAACCTAAGTGCTCATCAACAGAGGAATGGATTGGGCCGGCCCCGTGGCTTAGCGGTTAAGTGCGCGCGCTCCGCTGGTGGCGGCCCGGGTTCGGACTCCAGGCGCGCACCGACGCACCACTTCTCCAGCCATACTGAGGCCGCTTCCCACATACAGCAACTAGAAGGATGTGCAGCTATGACATACAACTATCTACTGGGGCTTTGGGGGGAAAAATAAATAAATAAAATCTTTAAAAAATAAAAAAAAAAGAAGAAGAAGATATGTAAAAAAAAAAAACAGAGGAATGGATAAAGAAGATGTGGTATATGTATGTATGTGTGTGTGTGTATATATATACACAAAGGAATACCACTCAGCCACAAAAAAAAAGACAAAATTGTGTCATTTGGGACAACATGGATGGAACTTGAGGATATTATGCTAAGCGAAATAAGTCAGACAGAAAAAGACAAACACCTTATGATTTCAGTCATATATGGAAGATAAACACAGGGATAAAAAGAACAGATTAATGGTTACCAGAAGGGAAGAGGGTGGGGGGAGGGCAAAAGGGGTAAAGGAGCACGTATGTATGGTGATAGATAAAAACTAGGCTATTGGTGGGAACACAATGCAGTCTATTCAGAAACTGATGTATAACAACATACACTTGAAATTTACTCAATTTTATAAACCAATATGACCTTAATAAAATCCTTTTTTGAAAAACATTCTCCAAGGGCCCGGCCTGGTGGCATAGTGTTTAAGTTCCCACACTCCTCTTCAATGGCTCAAGGTTCGCAGGTTCAGATCCTGGGCGTGGACCTATACACCGCTTCTCAAGCCATGCTATGGCAGGCGTCCCACATATAAAGTAGAGGATGATGGGCATGATGTTAGCCCAGGGCCAGCCTTCCTCAGCAAAAAGAGGAGGATTGGCATGGATGTTAGCTCAGAGCTGCTCTTCCTCACAAAAAAAAAGATTTAAGAAGCTGAGTGGGCTACTAACAGGATAAACACAAAGATATCTACACCAAGACACATCAGAGCCTAAGTTCTAAAAAAGCAGGCAGACAGAAAAACTACCTTATCTGGAGGGAAAAAGCAATTCAAATGACGATTATTTCTTATCAGAAATCACGGATGCCAGAAGGAAGTAACAACGTTTTTTGAGTGCTAAAATAAAGCAAGCATCAACCTACAATTTTATGTCCAATGAAAATATTCTTCAGATCTGAAGGGAAACAAGACATTCTCAGAAAAGGGAAAACTAAGAATTTGTTGCCAAAAGACCTACATTAAAAAAATAGCTAAAGGACATTCTCTAAACAAATGGAAATGATAAAAGAAGGCACTCTAGAACATCAGGAAGGATGAAAGAGCATGGGAAGCAAAAATATGGGTAAATACAATGGATTTTTCCTTCTCTTGAGTTGCTTAAATTATGTGTGATAGTGGAAGCAAAAATCATAACACTGTATGATGTAGTTCTAGATATATGTAGAGGAAATATTTATATTATAAATTGGGAGAATGAAGAGACATAAAGGGAAATAATGTTTCCACACTTCACTGGAACTGGTAAAGCGATGGCATCAGTAGACTGCAATAAATTATGTGTATGTAATGTAATGCCTACAGTAACTTCTAAAAGCTCTTCTAAGAGAAACACTCGAAAACACCATAGACAAATCAAAAGGAAATTATAAAAATGTTCAAGTAACCCTCAGGAAGACAGAAAAAAGAAAAACAGAAAACAAAATAAAATGGCAGACTTAGCCATACACATCAATAAATACATTAAATGTACATTGTCTAAATATTAGATTAAAATGCAGATATTGACAGAGTAAATTTGAAAACATGACCCAACTATACACCATCTGCAAGAAATTCACTTCAAATACAATGATATAGGCAGGTTAAAAGTAAAAAGATGGAAAAAGATATGTCAAGCAGGCATAAATCAAAGGAAAGCAGCAGTGGTTCCATTTTTATCATATAAAATAGACTTCAGAGCAAAGAAAGAAAATTTCCAGATAGAGGGAGGAACACTAAATAATGATAAAAGTGTAATCAACCAAGAAGATATAGTAATCCTACATGTGTTTGCACCAAACAGATATGCAAAATATGTAAAACAGAACAGACAGAACTGAAAGAAGATATAAATCCACAAGTGTGGGTGGAGACTTCAACACTCCTTTCTTAACAATTGATAGAAAAATTAGAGAGACAAATCAACAAAGATATAGAAGAATTCACCACCACCACCAATGAAAAGATCTAATAGACCTTTATAGAACACACCACCAAACAGAACACACACTATTTTCAAGCACCCATGGAAAGTATACGGAGACAGAGCATATCCTGGCCCATAAAACAAACCTCAACAAATTTTTAAAAATTGAAATCATACAGAATATGTTCTCTGACCACAGTGGAATCAAACTAGAAATAACAGAAAAATAACATGGAAATCTCCAGACACTTAGAAACTAAACCGCATACTTCTAAATAATTCGAGTCAACGAAGAAGTTTCATGGGATATAAAAAAGATACATTCAACTGAATTAAAATGAAAATACAATATATCAAAAGTCGTGAAATGGAGTGAAAGCAGTGCTGAGAGGGAAATTTATAGCTTTAAAGGCTTATGTTAGAAATGAGGAAAAGTCTCAAGTCAATAATCAAAGCTTCCACATCAAAGACCTAGAAAAAGAGAAAATAAACCCCAAGAAAGTAACAAGGAATGAAATAAAGTGCATAAATCAAGGAAAACGAGCAGAAAATATGATACCATAAAATCCCTGAAATAAAGAGCTGGTTCTTTGAAAAGATCAAAAAAATTGACAAACCTCTAGCAAGACTGAAAAAAGAGAGACAAGACAAATTACCAACATCAGGAATAAAATCCAGGATTATCACTAAAACCTTGTAGACATCAAAAGAATAAGTGACTATAAACAATCTACACATATAAATTTAACAATTTAGAGGAAATGGACCAATCCTTGAAAAACACAAAATACCATAACTCACCCAATATGAAATAGATATTAGTGGTAGGGCTGTAGAAATTAAGTTGAACTCTCAATTTTAAAACTCCCGAAAAAAGAAATTTTTAGCCCCAGGAGTTTTCACTGTAAAACTCTACCAAACATTTAAAGAATTAACATCAATATTATATAATCTCTTCCAGAAAATAGAAGAGGAGAAAAACACTTACCAATTTATTTTATAAAACTAGTATTACCCTGACGTAAAAACAGTACCAAAAATAACTACATATCAATATCCCTCATGAATATTGACACAAACATTCTTAAGCAAACATTAGCAAATAGAATTCAGCCATAAAAGAAGAATCACACAAGATGACCAAGTGGAGATTATTCCAGGCATGAAAAGCTGATTTAAAACTAGAAAAATCAATGTAATGCACCTTATTAACAGGATAAAGAAGGAAAATCATGAGATCATTCAATTGATGCAGAAAAGGCACTTCGCAAGCTTCAACATTCATTCATGCTAAAAACTCTCAAAAAAATGCGAATAGAGGGAACTTCCTCAACTAATAAAGAGTATCTATAAAACACCCACAGCCACCATTATACTTCATGGTGAAAGATGGGAATAATGCAAAGATGTTCACTTCCATCATTCTAATTCAACATAGTGCTAGAAGTTCTACCCAGTGCAATAAGGCAAAAGTGGAAATAAGTGGCATACAGATTGGAAAGGAAGAAATAAAACTGTTCCTGTTTGCAAATGACATGATTGTCTATGCAGAAACTCCCGATCTCCAAAAAACACTCTTAGACATAAGAAGTGAATTTAGCAAGGTCACAGGACATAAAGTAAAGACACAAAAATTAATTGTATTTCTATAAACTAGCAATGAATACAAGAACACCACAATTTAAAATGAAATGTCATTTACAATCACTCAAAGAAAACACAAAATACTTAGTTATGAATCTAACAAAACATACACAAGACTTGTATGCTGAAAACTACAAAACACTGATGAAAGAAATAAAAAATCTAAATAACAGGAGAGATATACCATGTTCATAGATTGGAAGAATCTACATATTAAAGATGTCAATTCTCTCCAAATTGATGCAAATTGAAGTGTGTAATGCAATTCCTAGCAAAACTCCAGCAAGAATTTTACAGATACAGGGAAAATTAGAAAATTTATATGGAAAGGCAAAGGATCTAGAAGAGCTATAAATTTTTTGAGAAAGAATAAAGTGAGAGGAATCAGTTTATTCAATTTCAAGAATTATTGTATATCTACAGTAATCATGACTGTGATATTGGCAGAGGGACAGGCACACAGCTAATGGAATAAAGAACTCAGAAGTAGTCACACACAAATATGCCCTACTAAGCCTTTGCAACATATGCACAGCATACTAGAGCAATTGGCCATCTACACACAAAAAATGAACCTCTACGTAAGTCCCAAACCTTATACAAAAATTACTCAAAATGAATCACAGACAAATGTAAAACTATAAAACTTTTAGGAAAAAAACGTAGAAAATCTTTAGAGTTTAGGGCTAGGTAAAGAGTTTTTAAACTTGACACCAAAATCACAATCCATGGAAGGAAAGCTCTATAAATTGGATTTCATCAAAATTAAAAATTTTGCTTTGTGAAAGATCCTATTAAGAGGATGAAAAGATAGCCTATAGAGTGGGAGAAAATATTTGCAACCACATATCTGACAAAGTACCAGTATCTAGAACACATAAAGAACTCTCAGAACTCAAATGTAAAAAACAAAAACAAACAATTCAATCTGAAAATGGACAAAAGATATGAACAGACATTTCACTGAAGAGGATATACAGGTGGTAAATAAGCACTAGAAAAGATGTTCAATATCACAAAAATTAGGGAGATAAAAGTTAAAACCACAATGGTATGTCACTACACACTCATCATAAGAGCTAAATAAAAAGTAGCAACAGCACCAAATGCTGGCAAGGTTAGGGAGAAACCAAACCGCTCACACATTTCTACAGTCATGCATTACTTAATGATGGGGATACATTCTGAGAAATGCGTTGTTAGGCGACTGCATCGTTGTGCGAACATCGTGGAGTATACTCACACAAACCTACACACCTAGGCTATATGATACTAATCTTACAGGACCACCATTGTGTATGTGGTCCATTGTTAACAGAAATGCCGTTATGCAGTGCATAACTGTAGTGTGAATGTAAAGTGTCATAGCTACTGTGGACAATAGTTTGGCAGTTTTTTAAAAAGCTGCCTTACAACCCAGCAATTGTGTTATTGGACATTTACCCCCAGAGAAATGAAAACTTAGTTTCACACAAATACCTGTACCCGAATATTTATAACAGCTTTATTTGTAATAGCAAAGACATGGAAACAACCTACATGTTCTTCAACAGGTAAATTGGTAAACAAACTGCGATACACCCATATCACAGAGCACTACCCTGCAATAAAAAGGAACAAAGTGTTGATGCACACAAAATCCTGGATGTATCTCCAGAGAATTATATTGAGTGGAAAAAGCCAATTCCAGAAGGTTACATTCTGCATGATTCTATTTGCACACCATTCTTGAAATGACCAAATTATAATGCAGAACAGACTAGTGGTGGCCAGGGGATAAGGAGAGTAGAGATAGGAAGAAGTGGGTGTGGCTATAAAAGTGCAACACAAGGGATATTTGTGGTGATGGAAATATTCTGTATCTTGACATATCAACATCTATATCCTGATTATAATATTGTGCTATTGTTTTGCAAGATGTTACCATTGGAGGAAACTGAGTAAAGGGTACATAGGATCTCTGTATTATTTCTTACAACTGCATATGAATCTACAATTATCTCAAAATAAAAGTTTAATTTAAATTTTAAAAAAACAAGTCTTTGTTGGAAGCTTGAGCTGAGATGATTTAAGGTGGAGGCTGGGAGGCAATGGTGGACCAGGTAAAGCAAAGAAAGCCGTCTGCAGCGAGTCATGGGAGAATGCAGCAGGTAAGCAAATATGGCAGGTAAGCAAATATGGCAAGTAAGCAAATGGAACAGGCAAGCAAATGAAACAAGTAAGCAAATGGGGCAGGTAAGCAAAAGGAGCCATCTGAAGGGAGGGCTGCTTTGATTCCTCCTGACAGTTGAGTTTTTGGTTCACACCTTTGGAAGGCATAGTAGCACTACCACCTTTGGGATCTGTGAGATACATGCCCCTGTGTCCTTCCAGTTAAAGTTCCTTTGGGTTTAAGCTAGTATAGACGGGTCTATTTCTTGCTGCCAAACAATTCCTAAACAAGACAGCCATGTTCACAATTTCCTCAACTCTCAGACAAAAATGGAATGTAAAAAAACTTACAGGGTACATCACAGGTAGATTACCTTTTGTTTTGGGTCTACTGGGCACTAATTTTTTAAGGCTAGTATAGTATGAGGTATTAAGTTTATGGAAATATTCACGCCATTACCAGTATTGATTATAATTGTAAACAGGCACCTGCAATATTGATTAACCCTATATAACTATGTAATGGCATTGAGATGTCCCATTTCTCTGAGAAAATATCTTGAATTGTTTTTATAGTAGTTGAATCAAGATGTTTTAATCCTACCTCACTTTTTCTCCTTAAATTAGTTAACATTCAATAATTAGAAAAACAAAAGGAGAATGTTTAAGGGAGACACGATTGTTTAGAGGACATCTATTTTTCAAGCTGGAAAGCATGACTGTTAATCTATATTACTGGGCTGTGTGGATGGTGGGGAAAACCTAATTCTCCTGCTCTAATCTTGTGCTCATCCTTATGGTCTTAATCGGGCCCACAATTAAATGCAAAAAGGTAATTCTGATCCATTCCTATAAAGCAGAGGAATGGTTGAATTAAAAACAAAAAATCCTCTCAGAAGCATTTGTCTCCATTTCTTTAAAATAGCAATTACCCTCCTCGTTCATAAAATTCAAATTTACAAAAATTAGCCACAGCTGTTTCAGAAAACATTTGTTACAGTGAGGAGCTCACCTACCTATTTATCCGTTTATTCATCTATTCAACAGTTATGGTACTCACACTGCGTTATACATGGAGCTAGATCTATAAATATAGACCCAGTCCTTAAGACCCTCACAGACAATGGGGGACCACACCAACAGTGGGTCTGTGAACAGCATGATATCTCACAATTCTCAACGAATCTGATATTCTCAATGATTGCATATTCTGGAATCTGCAAAGGAAATCAGCAAAAATTAGTCCACTCAAAGTAAAACTAGTGAGGTTGTATTTATAATTGTATATGTAAATCTAATCACATTATGAAATTGAACATGGTGACTCAGAGGACCTATCTCAGCTTGTTGTGTGGCAGCTAAAGGTAAGCTGGAGCCTTTAGGAAAGTGTCAGGAACTAGTTCTAAGAAAAATGAAAGCTCAAACCAAAAAGCAACACAATATTTTAGAACTTAGAGACTTACTATGACACTAAAAAGTGCTTTTGAATAGGCACATACAAAGTAAAATGCATTATGCCTGCACAGCTATGAATATAAGGATGGAACTTTGTTATGTCTCTGACAATCAGAGTGGTCTAGACCCCTGAAAATTTACTTTCAGGCAGATGGCATATTATGTAACTCAGCAAATTACAAAACCATTATCCCTGACATTTTCTGTGAATGGGACAAGCTTCCAACTTGCTTCTGCTTATGTGGAAATAGGGTTAAAATGGATAGACATTTTAATAACATGAGTGATCCTGCCCAATAGTATCATACAAATCACCTTCTTTCCTTATTAAAGTGTTTTGTCATGAAAGCAATTATTAACAACTGTCATAATAACGATGCTAGTTGTTCCATTTATTGTCTATCACTTGCCAGGTACTATACTTGGTACTCTCCAGATGCCATCACATTTAATCCTCCCAATAATCCTATAAGGTATTACCACCCCATTTTATAGAAGAGGAAATTGAAGCTCAGAATGATTTGATTAACCTAAGGTCACAAACCAGTCTACCATACTGCCACTAACAAAAGTGAAACACCTCGTGTATGCTTAGAAAAATGAAGAAAGGTGGTAGTTGCTTCTGGGAACTGAGCTGAGAGGTGGTGAGTAAACAAGCAGAACTTTTATTTTTATTTTATATATCTACTGCTTTTTTTTTTACAAGAAGAATGGATTACTTTTATAATAAAAAGTATTGAATTCCTTGACCTGGTAAAACACCTGCTGTATGAAAACATCAAATCCTTTGAGTGCTGAACACACAGCAGGCACTGAGTAAATACCAGATAGAACTGAATTGGGTTAAAATATTTTATTCTTTTAAAAAATGAAAGATAAAAACAAAATAATTACCTAAATTAAGTAGAAATAATGTGTTTGTATCATTTTATAAAGTACCATTGGATTATATATGATACACACATACCCTTATATAAGACATAGAAAAGATACCTAAGGCATATTTAACACTGTTCTATCATAAAAAATATCAGTGATTCTCAACTTCTCCTGCACAAGCGTATTTCTGCAGAGTTCGTATTAATGAAGAAAACTCGCCCCCACTCCAGATGACCTGAATCTAAATCTCTAAGGTAGAACTCAGGCATATACATCTTGAAAAAATTTCCAGATATTTGTTGAACGGACCAGTGACTGAGAATCTCTACTAAAATTGTTCTTTAAAAAAGGAACTCAACAATTCTCTTCCTAGGCATATGCCCAACAGAAAAGAATACTTTTATTTACCAAAAGACAGGTACTAGACTAATAACAGCACAATTCATAACAGCCCCAAACTAGAAACTAGCCAAAAGCCTAGTGACAATACAATGAATGAATTGTGATCTATTCACCCAATGGAATGCTGTAAAGCAATCAACAGCTTTATGCAACAACAAGGATGAATCTCATTAACAAAATGTTGAACAAGATAGCTAGACACAGAAGAGTACATACTGTGTAATTCCATTGACATAAAATTTAAGTACTGAAAAAACTCATTTTTGCTGTTAGAAGTCTACCAGTGGTTATCCCTGGAGTAGGAGAGTGACTGAAAGGAAGAATAAAGACCATTTCTTGTATGCTGGTATTTTTCTGTTTCTCACTCTGAGTGCTGGTCTCATGGGTATGTTTAGTTTAGGAAAATTAATCAAGTTGTACACTTACAATCTGTGCACTTTGCTGCAATATATTATGCAGCATTATAATAAAGGTAAATCTAAAATGCCCATAACAAAACAAATAGCAATTGTTTGGCAGTTTAAAATTTTAAAACCAAGACATAAAATTTAAAATATATACTCAAAGAAAATGTGATGTAATAGAAAGAGAAAGAATAATGGAGATGGGGTCAAGATCCCAGCACAAGCACTATGAGATTTAAGTCAGGCTCATCTCTTGACTTCTGAGGGGCATCTGTGTCACAGACTCTCTCTTCATCTCTTGCAGAGTTGTTGCCAGGATTATATAACATATGTACATAAAGCATAATATTTGGCACATGGTTCAATAAGCATTCATTCTCCTCCCTTCCTTCTTTGATTTTACAACAAGATATGAATATAAGTTTCATACAAAAGCAACTGCTATTATTCTTAAATGTAGTAAGTGTGCATAATCAGTAGAATAATTCAGTATCAACGTGGGCAATCATACTACAAAAGAATGTTTACATCAGTTCAGAATTAGATAATTCCAGAGGACTTCTGGATATTTCCAATTTCCATCCTTTTGTGGGGTGGGGAAGCAAATGGTAGGTGATGACTAAGCTACCAGGGAGACATCTTCTCCAGCAACTGTATCCATGGGGTGTATGATGTCTGAAAGAACACTGGCTGTGACACACTGTTTTTAACAACCAGGAGCTGTGATCCTGACTCAGTGGGATGTCACTAAAATAAGTATCATTGAAAGAAGAAGTGATGATCAAATTTCAGCAGCCAAATTCAAATGCAGCATAAAAAACTATATCTGGGTTTTGAAGGATTTCGAGCTGAATGGCAGTCATCCCTTGCATGTTTCCATTTAAAAGGCAGATTAGCATCAGATGCGGTGAGAGCTGGCATATTCTTAGTCATAGCACATTGACAACACCTACTGTGCAGTATGGAGCCTCTGGCTTCACCACCCAGTTCTCATCTGGGCTCCAGAGCAGATGAGATTTGGAAAAGACTGATGAGCAAAGATTGAAAACTAAGACAAATAAGCAAAACTTAAAATTAACTAGCGTTATTTAACCAGCATTATTCACACAAAGGGAAAAGTAGGGGACAATTCGACAACAATCATTGTGTTTGAATCAAAAGATCAAGGATTTAGGAGAAAAATAACAGAAGTACATTGTCAACAAAATCAAACGCAGTGATCCAACTTACTGCACGTTTTTAGCGCCCTGCCTATTGGATCCCTTATTGCTTTCCCAGGCAAAAGTGATGCCTCCCCCACTGGCTTTATTTTGTTTTTAGAACAGCACATACAGTCAGCATATAATCACTAACTTCTGACTACACTAATGAAAAATACGCCTGAAATGGAAGGAAAAAGTACAATGAAAGAGAAAGGAGCGGTTGGGTAAATGAAATTGTTTCGTATTTCACAATCTTCCTTTATGTTCCTTGGGCACTAGGGTTAATTGCAAATGGCCCTAAAAGTCATGGATCATGACCACCCCCAAAACAGATACTAGCAAAATTGGGGGGCAGTTATAGAGCCATGAAAGACTGATCTATTTTGTGACAGACTTCTGAATATCAAAAAGGATGGCTGAAGATAACAGTAAAATATCATAACTTTGCTCTTTACTTTTTTTTTTTTTTTTAGGAATATTGGCCCTGAGCTAACATTTGTTGCCAATCTTTCTCCTTTTTTCCTTTTTTCTCCCCAAAGCCCCAGTAGATAGTTGTATGTCATAGTTTTACATCCTTCTAGTTGCTCTACGTGGGACATTGCCTCAGCATGGTCTGATGAGCCTTGCACAGGTCCGCGCCCAGGATCCGAATCGGCGAACCCAGGACCACCAAAGCAGAGCACACGAACCTAACCGCTATGCCACTGGGCCGGCCCCTGCTCTTTACTTTTAAATCTTTAAAAATTTAATTTTCTGGCATCTCCCAAAAAGTGAATTGATGGCTTACAAAAATGGGATTAGGTCTATGGCTAAGAAATAGTTTAAAAGGTCTGTTTACATGCCAAACTTTCACCTGCTATCTACTGGAGATGAGAAATGGGAGTGTGATTTATTCTTAGATCGAGTATAATGGAAAAAATAGAAATAGAGAATTATAAGGTGATAGAGAATTAGTTCTTCTAAAAGGGAGGTCGGCATATTTTTTTTCTTTGAAGGGCCAGATAAATATATTAGAATATGTCTGCCAAATGATTTCTGTCACAACTACTCAACTCTGCCATTGTAGCATGAAAGAAGCCGTGGACAATATATAACTGAATGAGCATGGCGGTGTTCTAAAAAATAGGCAGTGAGCAGTATTTAGCCTGAAGGCCACAGTTTGACACTCCTGCTCTAGAGATTATCACTAAGACCACCCTCCTATTGAGTGGAATACACTGAACAATCTTTTCACTGAATCTGGACTTGAGAAGACATCAGCCATCAATGCTGCGCCAAAAGCTTGAGCACTCATACCTCAGAAGAGACGGAGTTCTTCTTCAAGTCTCCTTACACTTAGAAAAGCCAGAAGACCTTCACTTCTTGATGTGTAAACACATGTTTCACCAGTTTTCACAAGCTTAGAAAGCATACCATCAAAACCTTAACATAAATGAAAGATAAAGCCTTGACACAAAACAGAATTGGTAGGGGAAGAAAATCCAGCCTGTGACTGACTCAAACATGATTCATCCCAATGCAACAAAAAGACGTCCAACTCTAAAATACGCAGTTAAGACAATTTTGCCCTTTTGTCCTTTCAATGGAACCATAAAAAACTGTAATAGTTAGAAACAAATGCAGGTTCTATCTTCAATAGAACTAGTAGCCCGTTGCAACCTTGGACTATCATATATGAGAAAGGGCTGCCAAATGCAGGGGAGGTCAAGTGGTGTGGAAAAATGCCAAGAGAGGATGCCTGTGGCTACAGATCTCAGACAAAGCTGGCAGCATCCATTTTTGCAAAAGATAGGAAACTATGAGAGGGAAGACCAACAATCCCTTTTTTGTAACAAACAGAATGGAGTAGGCACGTTGATGGCAGGAGCTTTCCTAATCCCACTAGGCATAGAGAAAGCAGGGCTGAATGAGAAATCACGAAGCAGCCTCTCGGTGAGGCAGGGTGACTATGGGAGGAAATTTGCATCAATTGCTGTCCTGCAGTTTCAATGTTGGCTGGCTAAGGAGAAGTCAAGTTCAAAATCACTCACATACACACATACACACAAAATGTATGATCAGGAACTTGACGAAACCAGATGTAAATCCCACTAGACCTATGGAGAAATTCTCTAAGAAAAAGGAAAGACTAGAACAGAAATAAAAAGAAAAACTAGCAGACCAAGAATATTTCCACCTCTCAAATCTCCATGGAGAAGATTAAAATTTTGACCAAATACATGATATGAATGCAAAGGTCTTAATAAAGTAATCTCCTATATAAACAAGAGCTGAGGCAGTGATTTGCATTCTCAAGCAATCTCAAGTAACATGAGCCGGGACATAGAAGGAAATACAGCAAGAGCTGGCTCATGAAAACAAAGAGTAGTCACAGAAACGTAGACCACACTGGAAACAGCAAAAAGAACAAACACCGCTAAAACACACAGTAAGAGACAAGAAAGACAGGATTGAGAAAAGCAAATATAATGAAATTACAAATAGACAAGCATTAGAAACAAGATGGTAGCCACGAAGAGAAATTAAGGCAATATGACATTCATAATAGGTATCCCTGAGGAAGACAAAATAATAAAGAAAAATTTAAAAGTATTCTTCCCAAGAGCTTTTGGAGAGAGTGTGGCCCTGCCAACATCTTTGTTTTGGACTTCCAGAACTGTGAGAGAAAAAACTTGTTCTTTTAAGCTATATATGCACACACAAACAAAAAAATTAAAGATACAATTCAAGAAAATTTTAGAGACATTAAAGAAGAATTTAACCTACATGCTAAAAGAGCACACTATCTTCCAGGAAAAACTAACACAGACCAACCAACAGTAACACATTTCCCAGTAACCTTACTAGACATCAAAAGCTTAAAACAAATGAATTAAAAAAAAAAAAAAAGGGTCCTTTGAGCATCAAAACAAAGCTTAAGACACTTAAAAGGGGAAAAACCTCACTGAACTCATTCTTCACAGCCATATTCAACCCCAGAAGATGTAAGACAGTATGTGCAGTGTCCTCTTATTCACAACAGCCAAGACATGGAAGCAACCTAAATGTCCATTGATGGACAAACAGATAAAGAAGATGTGATATATTCGTACAGCGGAATATTATTCAGCCTTAAAAGAGAAGGAAATCTTGCCATTTGTGACAACATGAATGGACCTGGAGGACATAATGCTAAATTAAATAAGCCCGATACAGAAGAACAAATATGAGACAATACCACTTATATGAGGAATCTAAAATAGTCAATCATAGAAGCAGAGAGTAGAATGGTATTTCCCAGGAGGTGGGGGGCAGGGGAAAGAGGGAGGTAATAGTCAAAGGGTACAAAGTTTCAGTTATGCAAGATAAGTCCTAGAAATCTACTGTACAGCATAGTGCCTATGGTTAACAATATTGTATTGTACACTTAAATAATTGCTTAAAGGGTAAATATTATGTTAAATGTTCTTAACACAAAAAAGTGATAAGGACGGTAGGAGGAAACTTTTGAAGGTGACAGATATGTTTATGACAGATTGTGGTGAGGGTTTTACAGATATGTACTTATCTCCATGCTCATCAAGCTGTATACGTTAAGTATGTACAGCTTTTGATATGTCAATCATACCTGAGTAAAGTAGTTAAAAAGTATATGTACAGTGTTCTCAAAGAAAATGTGACAAGAATTTTAGGCTAAATGTTGTTCAAGTATGAAGATAGAGAAATGCTTTTGAACTTTTAAGCACTTGGGGAATATAGTTCCGTGAGTCATTTTTGAAGAAACCACTAGAGACCAATCCTAATCAACCAGGAGATAACTAGACAACTATGGCAAAATAGATGCTGGCAGGCATTCATCCCAGAACTGTGGGACTAAGCCTACAACAGACATGGGGTTTATGATTACAAAATAGGATTTAACGTTATAAGCCCCAGAAATGTTTAGAAATGATATAATTAACATAATTGGATGGAAAAGTAGGAAAGAAGGTAAGAAGTAATGTGAGCATGCTGATTTTCCTTTCCTTTATGGACATTATTTAAAACTGATAAATCAGGTATTAAAGGTGTATACTTAAAACTCAGAAGGGCTGGAAAGACCTTGATCGCAGGTACAGCTCTGCACAAGTCCTGGGTGTTAAATTTTCACGGTGCATTAGTAGGTGAAGTATTTTCTCCAAGCACAGTATAGCCTTTGATTTTTCTATATGGCAAATGATCTAGAGAAAGGCACTTGATCTTTGTGGAGAAATTATCTGGAACCAAGTTACTAAAACGCAGGTAAAATGAACATTGATGGAAATGGTAAATGCAGAAAATCTCAAACCATGGGATGAAGATTTCAAGTGGAAATCAGGGTTTTTATTAGTTACTAAGATTGTGGATTCTCCAAATATTGCTACATTTTTAGGCCTTGAAAGTTTATACATAAAAGAAAATTTTATAAATATATCAATATTTCATGAGTAGTTTCATAAATATCTTCATTAGAAAAAATAAGAATTTCATTTTATAGTGAGATGCAAGTTTTATTAGAATAACCATCTGGTGGTTCATAAGATGTAAAGGTGCTAGAGCTGCCAATTTAAAGAACCCTGTGTTAGGTGTGGGGAAAATAGTAATAAGTTGTTGGTGGGAATATAAATTAGCATATTATTTTAGATAGATATTTGGTGATATATTTGAAACTTAGCACTTTCAATCCTAATATGCTATTTAACCTGTTTATCAAGAGACTGGTTAAATGAATTGTGGTATATTCATCAGCAGAATCCTATTGCCTATCTATTTTTTTGAATTCATATATAATTATAACTTTAAAAAATATATATTTAAAATATATATCATCTATATATCACATGTATGCATACATATATGCAAACACTTGCATATGCAAAGAACATATCTGGGAGGACATAAAATATGGAAAGTATTATTGGAAGGGAGATCCTTTTCTACATGGTTTGATTTTTTTACAATATGCATTTATTACTTTATAGGTAAAATTTTTTAAAACCAATTTTAAGACATAGTATCAACTTTGATTTATTTTTATTTGTTTTTGTGGATTCACAGAATCAAGCAATATCAAAATTGGAAAGGACCTAAAAAGACATCAAAGCTAATTCATTCTACAAATGAGTCTCCCCTCTAAAAATTCTTGAAATGCAGTTGTTCAATCTTTCCTTCAACCCCTCTAGTCTGAGAATTCACAAACTCTGGGGCCTAAGTCTTTGTGGTTCTGGTAGGAAGTTCCCTAGAACTAAGTCACTCTGACACAGTCGGAGGAATGAATTCAGGGGCAATGGCCACCACACAAGTATGAATGAACAACTATATCGACTACTGCAGAACACCAAGGAGCAAGGGTACTTCCACGGCAGAAGAAAACTTTTTCTTGGAAGGGGAAGGAAGACACTTCAATACAGACACTGTGTAGCAGCAAGTAGCAAGGGCAGTATTGGACAGACCAACTTCAATTCTCTCTCCACATGAGATTTGACTGACCTCTTTGGTCTAAGACTCCAGAGTCCTTTGTAAATTTGAAGGGATGTGAGGATAGTTATGGGCTTCAAAAGGGAGATATTGGACCTCCTGGTTTGAGGGCAAATAGGAGCTCAACTGATTATTGTTACAAATAAAATATGTGACCATCTTTTTTACTTCAAAATTGTGGATGTCTTAATGGTTATATTAGTATACAACATACAACCTTACCTTGGGCAACAGGGTTGAGCATAATCTGAGGTGCAATATAGAAGAGGAAGAGTAATTTTATCTCTAAGTATAGTATGGCCTTAGGAGAAATTAAATTGAAGTAATATTCTTATCCATTTCAGTAGTTTCTTGGGCCCCACCGGAGGTATTTATAAAAGGCCCTTAGGCGCTTAACGGCCTGAATCATCAGTATCAGTTGGACAGAAGGAATAATAATTTGAATTTTAAAAATGGCCTCATAAAGGTGAAAACTTGACTTTTCTGATATACTGGTATATTCCTGAGGAAGTCAACACTTCATATTCATACGACTGATCTGTAGCTATTGAACTCACTGGAATACATAGAAACCACGTATATAGTCTACCCATTTTATCCTGTAAAAATCCAAGACTTCCTTTCTCCCACACAACCACTCACCACAAAGAAGGGAGAGCTCCTATATGGGTCAAGAGAAAGATCACAACAAGGCTGTAGCGCTAAAAGCTACAGCCTTCATTGAAAGGAGCAAAAAAGTTAAAAATCTATCCTCTGAGAAGTAAGCTGTCATTATTTGCTTTTCAGATGTGTGTATTTCCTCTCACAGGCTGCTTTTCTCATAGTGCTAGTTTGGTAAAATTGGCCCAAAGTGTTTCTTTCCCTTGGAAAGTACGAGACCATCAGTCTCCCCATCCCCCACTGCCACCACACAGAGAAGATGCCCAAGAGGCTGTTAGGCATGCATGTCTCTGACCAGACAAACAGAACCCCCACAACCCATATAGACCAGACTGGTTCACTACATGTCCTAGTTAGGAAGAAGTAAGTTTGCCTAGTGTATTCCTTCAGCACATACCAGACACCTAATAGGGTAGCCGTGCCCACAGTTGGTGCCAGAACAAAATTTGGGATCCTGACCAAATATCTTTGGGATTCAACCAACAGGCAACTGCAAAATTTAAGGATAATTCTTTGGGACTAGCAAAAATATTTTGCCTCAAATAGTTCTGTGCTTTTCTTATAAGAAAGAGGTTATCATCTTGCTCTATAATGAGAATCTAAGTGAGAATATATTCATTTCTCCCAAACCTAGGTCATGCCTGGTAGTAAATTAGGCATTTCAGGAAATACACTAACGTTTTTAGGTCACTGACTGATTGGAGTGCTATTTACCTCCAACGTAAGAATGGAGCAAATGGCCTACTCGTGATCTGAAATAAATGCGATGCCTCTTGAAGCACCAAAGTATGACTCAAGCACCAGAGTAAATCTGACTGAATAAAAACACTTATAGCAAAAAATAGATAAGCCAAATACTACCTCCACTAATAGAGTGGATAGTAATCATTTTACTAGTCTGGGCAGAAATATAGTCCCCATGAAAGCAGTCAGTCATGTTGCCCTGATCTCTCCCCACAGGGATGGGCAAGTGGCAGGACCTAGACTGGCCAATTTGAGTAATCCATTCCCCTAGCTACCACAATTGGTTCAGAGATGGGCATGTGACCCACGTAGGTCCAACCAGGGTCTTCCCTACATGTGATAAAGGAATATCAAAGTTAAATCTTGTTTCACAAGCTGCTATTATGTAAAATCAAAACTGCCAACGGCCATCTTTCCTAGCTACATGAAGGAAGCCATCTGAAGTAGAAGAGAATCAGGTCAACCAAGAGGAAAACAGATTCCAGAAATAAAAATCTCCAGAGATATAGCCAGCATCATTTTAGCCACTAGATCCAGCCATGCCTGAAGTAACTGTTCCATTCCTGGGCTTGTCGATTACATGAAAATTTCCTTTGATGTTTCTTTGACTTGGAATTCTGCCATTAGCCAATAATAATCCTGAATAATACAACTGCTATTCCTAAAAAGAACAAGCTATTTTTTAAAATCTCACCTTGAAGCCAGTGTATCCCAGTCATGGTTAGAATATAAGATCATCCCTGGCTCTCTTTCTATGGCCTTTAATTATTTTTAATGTTTTCAAAATATTTAACATTTAGTTATTTAACTTTAACTTTTAATTTCCCACACAATGAAATACTCTTTGAGCATATGATTCTTAAAAGCTTCATGGTATTTCATTTGGTCTCTCTCCTCCTTGAAATATTTTCTTCTCCTGGCTTCCAGGACACCAGAATCTCTGCTTTACTCCTTCTTCACCACCTCCACTCCAGTCTCCTTTGCTAGTTCTTACTCATTTCCCTCACCTCTAAATCTTGATGTTTCTCCAGATTCAGTCCTTTAACTGCTTCTTTCTCTCCTTAGATACTTGGGAAATCTCATCCTATCTCATGGCGTTCCATACTGTCTATATACGACAATTTCCTAATTTGTATCTGCAGCCTAAACCTCTCCACTCTACTCGAGACCCCTACACTCAACTGTCTTATAGACATAGTTATTTGTTTGTCATAAGACACCTCACGTTTAACATGTCCAAAACTGAGCTGGTATTCACCCAAAACTTACTCCCCCTGAAGCTTTTCCCACTTCAGTTAAGGGCAACTCCATCCTTCCAGTTGCTCAAATCTAAAACCTCAAAGTCATTCTGTCACCTCTTTTTCTCACACGCCATATTCTGTCCCTATCCATCAGCAAGTTCTGTTGGCTTTACCTTCAAAATGTACACAGCATCTGACCATTTCTCACAAACCTGTTACCACTACCCTAGTCCCAGCCACTATCATCTCTCACCCGAAACTAGTGTCCTGCTTCCACTCTACCCCCTACCCACCCCTCATCCCATTCTGTTCTCAATAAAGCAGCCAGAGAGATCAATTTAAATGCACAGCAGAGCATGACATATTATGCCCAAATTAATGGCTTCCCATGTCACTAAGAATAAATGACAAATCCTCTCTATGGCCTATGTAAGGCTAGCCACAGTCTTGACTCCCCCCGACTCACCTCCTTGCTGTTCCACAAACACCTCACTCAGGCCCCTACCTCAAGGCCTTTGTGCAGAGAGAAACTTACTATCTTCTCTATCTAGAACAGTCCTCTCCCACCCTCTATATATCTGCATGGATCATTCCCTCTCCTACTTCAAGTCATTGATCAACTGAAGCTGTCACTGACCACTTAATATTATGAATCCTCTCCAATCCCTATCCCCTTCCCATGCTTCATTTTTCTCCATAACTCTTATCACTTATATCTACTATATAACTAATTTATATCTCCCCCCTCACCACCACATGTTGCTCTTGTACATTTTAACATTTTCAGTGAAACTGCTCTTACCCAGGTCACCAATAAATCCATGTTGCCAAATCCAACGGACTCTTCCGTGCCTTCATGTTAATAGACATCCTACTATTAGACATCTCAGTTGGCCTCTTTCTTGAAACGCTTTTCTCTGTTGGGTTCTATGACATCAGACTCTCCTGGTTGTCTTACCACTTCTCAAAGAGATTTTTTTGCTGAATCCTCTACTTCTTTCAAACCTTTAGAATTTAGAGTATAAATGTCGGCATGCTTGGACCGGGTCTTCTGTTCTTCTCTATTACACTCTTTGCTTTTTAAAGTACTATGATGTGGTAGTAATGGCCCCCAAAGATGCCCATGCCTTAATTCTCCAAACGTGTAAACATGTTACCTTAAATGGAAAGCACAACTTTGCAGATGTGATTAAGGTTAAGGGTCTTGAGATGGAGAGATTAGCCAGGATTTTCCAAGGGGGCCCAATCTAATCACATGAAGTCTTAAAAGTGGAAAATCTTTCTCAGCTGCAGAGAACTAGAGAGATGACAGCATGAGAAGGACTCAACTTCTAGTTTCTGACTTTGAAGATGGAGGAGGGAGCCACAAGCCAAGGAATGCAAATAGCTTCTAGAAGGTAGAAAATAAAGTTAGGTCTAAGCTCCCCTAGACCCTGCAACAAGAATGCAGCCCTGCCAACACCTTGATCTTAGCCCAGTAAGACCCATGTTAGACTTCTAGCAAACTGTGAGATAATAAATTTGTGTTGTTTTAAACCACTAAGTTTATGGTAACTTGTTATGGCAGGAATAGAAAACTAATGCATACAACTTTAAATACAACCTATGTAGGCTGATGGCTCCAAAATGTATACCTCCTGCCCTAACTGCTTCTCTATCTCCTGATTCACATATTCAGCTGCCTTCATACAACTCCTCTTAGATGTCTGTGTTAGAGCCTGCTAATTATCTCCCAATTTCCATTCTTCCTTTCTTACTTAGCAATAGAATCCCTGATCTATAGCTGGACACACAGGCAGCTGGAATAAAGACTACATTTTGTAGACTCTTCTCTCCCTTTGCAGCTAAAGTGACGATGTTTCAACATTCTGGCCAATGGGAATAAGTAGAAGTGTCATGTGTGACACTGCAGGAAGGGGGAAACTTCATCTCTGGCTGAGAATCTAGACAAGGTGTCTGGAGCTCAAGCATCCATCTTGTACCACAAAGCTTCACAATAAGGATGGCACAGTAGCTAGACAGAAGGAGCCTAAGTCCCTGATAAATCAAGTCCTTGTGTCAGCCCTGGACTGACCATCTGCACACTGCATTTATGTAAGAAAAGAAAAACCCTCACTGTCGCTTAATATCTTGTTATCCTGGGATTTTTGTCACATGTAGATAAATTTAATCCTAACTAGGATAATAAAATTAGGATGTTCATGACAGAATTCTTGATTCTGTCCCCAAGACTCAGTCTTTCCAATTTCCATAAATGACACTGTGATCTACCCAGTTGTTCAATCCAAAAACCTATCAGTGATCCTTGATCTTAGATTCCTGTCCTTACTCTCACCCACCAACCTTCCATTCCCACCGCCCCACTCCCAATAAGTCACCAAGTCCTAGTGCTTCTATTTCTAAAATATATCTGTCAATTTCTCTCCATCTCCATTATCACAGCCCTAGTCTGAGCTACTACCATCTCTCACTTCAGTAACTGCAATAACTATTAACTGATTTCCCTGCTTTCATTCCTGTCACCCTCCACCCATTCTCCACATAGCAGCCACAATCATCTTTTTATAACTTAAAGAAATTATGGTATTTAACTCCTTAAAACTCTAAGTCGCTTCCCATTGTACTTGGAATAAAGTCCAGACTGTTTGTCATGGCCCAGAAAGCCTTACATGATGGCTGACTCAGGCTTCGTCTCCCACCAATACCCCCCAACCCCAACTCATTCTTAACAACTCCTCCCCTAAGCTTGGTCCAGCCTCAGGGCCTCCCCACATGCTACTCCTTCTGGGAATCTTCTCTAATTATCTCATCTCAGCTCTGATGCTACCCCCACAAGAGACCCTCCCTGACAATCCTATAAAAAGCTACCCCCCAACCTTAGTCCTCTATATCACAACACCACTTCCCTTCACAGAACTTAAATGATATGTAAATAATTTTATGTACTGTCTCCCCAAACTAAAATTCAAACCTCATAAAGGACTCTGAGCACCATCTGACAACAACACATCTACCAGCTGCCTGCATCTGAACCCATGGATTCTGTCTTCTCTCTCATTATGATGGAGGAACCCCTCCACTCATGTCCTTTGATCCATCCACCCCTTCTCGCCAAATCAAGGACATCATTCCAGCACTTATCTCCTGCCTCTATTGCATTGTCAATTTCTCCCTTTCTACTGGATTATTCCCATCAGTGTAAAAACATGTTACAATTTATCCTATCTTGGAAAAAAGAAAAATCTCTTTGCTTCTTACCTTCTATTACCTCTCCATTACTCTACTGTGTTTTCCAAAAAATATCCTCAAAGTAGTTTATATTCATTATCACTTCTTCTCTTCCCATTTTTTTCTTTAACTCACTGAGTTGGACTTTTATTGCAACCACTCCACTGGAAGAGTTCCAATCAAGGCCACCAAAGGGCTCCATTTTGACAAATTTGATGGTCATTTCTTAGTTCTCATTATACTCAGCCTATTAGGAGCATCTGGCCCAGTTGAGCACTCTGCTCTTTGACAGCCTTTCTTCACCTGACTCCCAGGACACCACTCTCTCTTTGTGTCCCTCCTCACTCACTGGGTGCTCCTTCTCAATCTGCTTGACTGTTTCCTCTACACCTCCCTGACCAGAGTAATCCAGGACTCAGTCCTCGTACCTCCTCCCTTCCATGTCTCCATTCACTCTCTAGATGATCTCACCCCGTTTCAAACTTTACATACCATCAATACGGCACTGACAACCAAGTTTATTCATTGTCTCTAAACCCCATACTCGTGCTTGCTACCACCAACTATTTAAGTGAATGAATTAAAGCAGGAACATTGTCCATCTTCAATGGTTATAGTCAGCACCTAAACAGTGCTTGACACAGCACTCAATTATCTGTTAAATTTATGAATATTGTTAAACACCAATGTGAGAAGATTGAAAAGACAGGTGACAGTCATTAGCTTTTCAAGTAGTTGTTTCTTTTCCCATAAACCAATGGCATACTAGAAGGCAATTCAAGACATTATCTTCCAAGCATGCGGTGGTCAGGAGGTCTGACTCGTTCCAAAAACTGAGAACTGGAGCATCCAAAGGAAGTGATGGATTATATCATTCAGGAAATGATCTGTGGAAATTTGTTCTCATTCTCAGACCATTAGTAAGATGTGGACAGCAGAAATCTCAGGGACATATTCTTAAAGAAGAACATTGAGTAAAAGAACTCAATGCTGTCAATTCAGAACAAAACCAGATACAACCAATTGAGTGGAGGTTAAGCTTGGCACTATCTTGAAAAGTTAAGAAGCCTAAAAAGGACAGACAGAACAAGGATCTAGTCTATGTTCCTTTGAACAAGAAAAAAAATAAATGATTGATTCCCCAAACATCCAGGCCATTTAACAGTGTCTCAGATTCTCAAACTACAATCCATAAAAACACATTTTACTCACAGCAACACGGATGAATGTCACAGACACGGTTGAGCAAAAGAGGCCAGATACAAAATGAGTGTCTACTGCATGTTTTTATTTAAGTGAAGGTCAAAAAAGGGCATGAGGGAACTTTCAGAAGTGATGGAAATGGCAGATATCTTCATTTGAGTGATGATTATACGGGTGTATATATTTGTCAAAACTCATTGAACTATACACTTAAAATCTTAACATTTTAATGAATGCAAAATATAACTTAATTTAAATAAATATAAGTGTCCTGCAATGAGTGTTCTGGGGACTGGAGGGGAGTGTGAAAGATAAACAAATTTCTTCAGTGAAGGATCTCTCATAGCCTCTAATATGCTAATGTGCAATGTAGATCTCTAAAAGGAGGCTATATGATGCAGTATATTCCAGATTTAATTGCTCAAGGAAATTTTTTTTTCCTTCATATATATTAACATCTACAAGGCACTAATGTTTCAGAAGCCCAATAACTTTAGCCTGGACAACATTCAAACAAGGGCTATAAATACTACTCCAGCCATTTAAAAAAAAAAAAATCAACATCTAATTTTAGGCAATCATTTTTTGGTGAATCCCCCAGAATACACTAGTTACAAAATATATCCCTATAGACAGTCCAAGCATTGGAACAATTCTGCCCAAAATAATAAATTTCATTTTGGCGGTGTTGACCTCAAATTCCTTCTGGCCATTATCAGATAGTAAAACCAGTTGTCTATTGAAGAACTCCAAGTTTATGACAAGGAAGCTTTCATTAACACAGACAACATTTATCTTTCTGTTCTAGGACATGCAACTCATCCAGAGGTGGCATCAAGGTATTAAAACACAAGTTAAAAAACAGAAGTCTTATGTTGAGCTCCCCAGGAGCTTGACTCGGAGACAGACGTGTGTGTAGATTTCTGGGGGAAGCTCCGGAACACCTAGGTCACACCTAGGAGAGGAGTGAGGGAAGCAGGACTAGGCAGCAGGAGGAGTTTTAGTTGTGATGTAATCACAACAAAGGCCTCAGCCGGTCCCGTGGGGAGCTCTGAAAACAGGGTGGCTCTCAGGCTTGTCCAGCGTTGAGACAAGGGGGACAGATTTTTACATCCTCACAACAGACCAGTCACAGTATGCTGGCTGCCCTAGGTAAGGGGCATGGCACTGGGCAAGGTGGCCTCTGGCCGAGGGTAATTTTCACAGGAAGGATCAGCTGAGACCCATCAACTACTAACACTTCCAACAGCAGGGGGACTGAGGGCCTCAGTCCTGAAGGGGCAGTTGAGCCACACGCACCAGCGTCCACAACAGTGGCCAATAAACACCCCTTTCACCAAACTCAAAAGGGGTATCTGACCTGCAAGAAACCATTCCTACCAAATCTAACTCTCATGCTATTAAGAGATAAGCTTTAGGGGCTAGCCTGGTGGTGTAGAGGTTAAGTTTGCGCACTCCGATTCGGCAACCTGGGGTTTGCAGGTTCGAATCCCAGGCATGGAACAAGGCACCACTCATCAGACCATGTTGTGGTGGCATCCCACATACAAAATGGAGGAAGATGGGCACAGATGTTAGCTTAGGGACAATCTCCTCAGCAAAAATAGATAAGCTTTAAGTATCAGGAGCCAAGGGCCTAAATTTTGCCCATATTGCTTTGTCCATAACACGTATTCATAAAACTACAATAAAAACTGCAAATAATCTTAGAGGGTTACAGAAAGAATTATTTCACAATATAAACCATACACCAAGAAACTCACTGAGTAGCTTTGCCATGACCGGAAGCCTAGCTTCCAGTTCTTCGAGAAGAATAGCCTGAAAATGTCAGATTTCTCTAAGAACTGTAACATGGCAATCCATAGAACAAAATTTACATCAAAAGCCTTTAGAATAACTTTCCAACACTGGAGTCTTTTTTTAAGTCACATTTCCTCTTGCCTTCTTTAATAAAATTAAATTAGTACCCAATTGGACAAAGTAATGAAAAAAGAGACATTCTAAATTTCTCCCTGATTCTGTTTTTCGATATATGCTAACAATCATATATTTCCTTCAAAATGCATCTACTGAGGATGCCCCACTAGGAGACACCATGCTTGGTATTGAAGGTAGAGGGATTGAATAAGAAGTTCACCATCTAATAAAGACGACAGACATGTGAACAAGTAATTATAAATCGGTCATACATTCATTCGACAAACATATCTAAGCACCAACTATGTGCCCCACTGTGAATAAGATAAACATAATCTTTGCCTTTATGGGGCTCACATGTGATGTGAGAAGCATTAAAAAAGAAGACTGTGGCAGGTGCTATAGTCTTTGCCTTCACAGGGGGAGGAGAGACACAGAACACTTAGTAACAGGAAGCTTAACAACAATAATAACAGCAACTAATCTCTATTGAGTGCTTAAAATGTGCCAGGCACATCTGTAAATTTATTTAACTCTCAAGTCAATCTTTTGAGGTAGGTATTATTATTCCCCATCTACAGATGAGGAAATTAAAGCACAGAGAGATTAAGTAGCTTGATCGAGGTCACACAGGTGGTAAGCGATGGACCTGGGATTCATGGAGGACATACCTTTGGAACTAAGCCTTGAAAACTAAGTAGGAATTTGCCAGATGGACACAGAAAGGGGGGTGGTGAGAGCATTCCAGACACAGGGAGCTGGAAGTACCAACACATAGAAATCGTCAGCAACCAGCAAGATGTCGGCTGCTTGTGAGAGAGTAACAGAGTCCAGGCCTGAGATGTGGGAGAAGTAGGGGGCGGGCAAGGACAGGATTGTGGGCCCCACAAGGGAGAGACTGCAGGAATGTAGGTACAAACTGATGGAAGTGACGTTTGTTTTTTAATAATATCAATGAGAATATTAATAAGAACTAAAATGGCTAACACTCATTAAGAGCATCCTATAAGCCAGACATGGGCTACACGTTTACACACATTACACCTTCTAGCTTCACTAGAGTCCTATAAGGGAGGTATACTATTATCCCATTTTATAAGTGAGAATATGGAGCCTTAAAGGGGGCAACTTCATTGTCCAGGATGCTACTGTTTATTCATTACAGAGCCGGGGTTCAAAACACAGGAGCTGTGACCCCAAAGCCTGTGCTCTCAGCTCCTGCTCCACGGTGCACAGCAATCACCACCCTCCTCTCCACGTGGGGATGCAGAGGGGCAGGAGGATGACAGAAGGGCAGTGAGGACTAAACTCATGCTCCAGCCCAGGAGACACAAGATGCGGCCCTTAACCAAAGAAGTGTGAGCTGTGGGCTGGATCAGAGATTCCAGAAATATGCATACAGAGGTGGCACTGGAGACCAAGTAAGATCTGATGATGAGAACTCAGGAAGAGACATGGATAACAGAGTCCAGGCCTGAGATGTGGGAGCAGCTGTCTGCAGAGATGGCGAGTCCATCCACCAAGAGAATGGGTGGAGACAAGCACTAAGCAGTGGACAGGGGAATAAGAGACAGATGATGCTGAGGTCAAGGTCTCCTAGGCTACAGATGGAAGGGCCCACTGGGCAGGTGGATATTTAGGTCGGGAGCTGAGGAAAATAATCTGCTATGAAGGTACAAGATTTGGCCAACAACATGTTGAAGGCATGAGAGTATTTGAATTTGTCTACGGAGAACGTAAAGAGTAAGAAGATGTAAGGAAACCTAGAAAACCCCAACTATTCAGGAAATAATCCATTTCCTCATCTGTAAAAATAAAGAGATCTGTCTGTGTACAAACATATCTACTTATACCTGCCATATATCTGCCTTCTTTAGAAACCTGAGAATAGGCTTTCTTACAAATAAAGCAGGCTGTCTTTAGTGTTATCTCTGGAAAAACCAACTTATTCTCTTTCACACATGAGGTTTTGAATTACTTCTAGGTGGTATATTTCTGCTAAAGAAAATAAGCTAGTTGAACAGTGTGTGTATTTAATAACAAAGAAAAATAGTACGAATAGTTTAGAGTCATCACCAAAAATCCGCTTGGCCACTCTGAGCCCAAGTCGCCGATGTCAGTAATTCCACTGTAGCCTTTGGATGGAAATACCACATGCTTATAGTGCTCCAAGGATACACCATTTTTTAGCTTTATTTACATGATCTCTTCACCCTTCACCCTAAAAAATATCACGGTGTGGCTCACCTGCCTTAAGAATCTGTACAAAAGGCGATTTCCCCAGTTCCTCTCTTTTTAAAACCAAGGAAAACTTCCCAATGTTAACATGTAGCAAAAAGAGGAAAAAAAAGCCCATTTGGTCCGCCCTCCCTGGCTGCTGCTACCTTGCAGTTTATGACATACAGATAGAGGGAGGTCTGATGAAGTGAACGAGGCAGCCGGCGAGCCGGTCCATTCCCGTGGAAACCACGAGTCCCCTGGTGCCGGCAGCTCTTCCTACTTTCCTGTGCGATCTCTTCTGTGTGACTTTGAGAGGGGCTCATGAATGATTTCTAAATGTGTGCCTCGCTGAGGCGAGCCGCACAGGGAGGGAGTCACCCAGCTGAGTGGGGGCAGAGGAAGCCAGCACGAACCTCGCAGCGCTGGAACTGGCTCGACTCTTAACATGCAGTTTTTGAAGTCAGCAAAACAGAAATCAAATTACTATCCTATTATGCTGGTGGAAGCTCAAGGAGAAAGGACTCTACACCGGCTTTGTTATTCTGCGAGACGCAGCCAGTCACAGAACAGCAAAGTGTGTTTAATGTGTGGACCCTGAAGACAGATGTAAGTTCTTGTGTTCTCATGCGGCTCTATTTTATTGCCATGTAATTTTCTTTCTGGCTTGAAATCATGCTTGGCCAAAATGTAATCATTTCTATGAGAATTTCTAGTGTGGAAAGTTGTCTCTAATCGTTAAGACTTTTTTTTCTTTGATTAACTAAGCAACGTAATACAAGCTGAAATTCCTGACAGCAGCTGTGGCAATTCAGCCTAAGACTGACAGAGCACTATAACCCAAAGTGCATCCACTTACTGTGGCATTAACACTGGATGTATTTTTAATTGACTTTCTTAATGTAGAATGCATACAGCCCCGCTGTTTTGGATTGCATGCTATTTTAATACTGCTGTGGTTCAACTAGTGGGGTGAACATAACCAACAGAAGGAGATAGAGCTCAACAAGATTCCTGGTAGTTAACGGAACTTTTCTTTTTTGGCCAGGATCACATTTTTCTCCCCCGAATGCTCAAAACTCTGCAAGCTCTATGTTAAAAGTTCAGTCTGCTTTTTGGACTTTGCTTTGGAGAAAAAAATGAAACCAAACAGAGAACTCGACTAAAATTGTGAAGGAAGAAAACATAAAGAGCCATTACAGTTCTTTATCTACTACTGCAATAATGGGAGGAAAAAAGCCGACCAGAGGAGCCCAGCATGTCCGCCAGCTTCAGTGTGACAGAGTGTGGGGACACAAAGATGGATGGTGAGCAGAGCCTATAACTTGTCAGTTTTTCTACACTTCATCTGCTACAAGTGCCGGCTGAGAAATGGATATTCTTTGCGAAGAAAACACTTCTTTGAGCTCAACTATGAAATCCTTAATGCAGTTAAATGATGACACAAGGCTCTACAACAATGACTTTAACTCCGGAGACACTAACACTTCGGATGCATTCAACTGGACAGTGGACGCGGAAAATCGAACCAACCTTTCCTGTGAAGGTTGTCTCTCCCCACCGTGCCTCTCCTCACTTCATCTCCAGGAAAAAAACTGGTCTGCTTTGTTGACAGCTGTAGTGATTATTCTAACCATTGCTGGAAACATACTCGTCATCATGGCAGTGTCCCTAGAGAAAAAGCTGCAGAACGCCACCAACTATTTCCTGATGTCACTTGCCATAGCTGATATGCTGCTGGGTTTCCTTGTCATGCCTGTGTCCATGTTAAACATCCTATATGGTGAGTGGCATTAGTTCCCCAGCTGTACCCACAGGGGTAATAAAGAGCATGTCCATGTCATTAGCCAATGAGCTGGGGCTCAGGGGACAAACTAAACACAAGGCTTTGTTTATATATGGGGGTCTACCATGTTATGCTAGTTACTTAAATTTTACTCTTAAGATGGGGCTTCACATATTAAAAAATCAGACAACTGATTATTATCTGTGATCGTTGGAGAGTTTTGTACTTTGAAACACGTACATTTTATGGAGAGCTGATTATGAAGTGTTGTGCTTTAAAACATGTACATCTTACGTAGAAATGATTATAAATGCCCCAGTCCAGTCATAAAGCAATAATTTAGGTGTCATTTTGAATCCACTTGATTTTCACTCCTTTATATTCCCAAATATTCCAGCCTTCAGGTCAGAACAGTTTTATCCTTGTCACACAGTTTTCAGCACTTCTGATGGAGTGGCAAAACCTTCCCAATTACTTTGAAACATTTGCAGAGAGAATATTAGCGATGCAGTGGGTTTAGTGTTAAAATATGCAGAGTCTCCATTAGAATAAATGAATTACACCAATTTTATTTGTTCTCTGCCCAGAGAAGCTAATTTGGAAGTGTGCCTCTGAATTATACCCTCAACTCTTTAAAAATGCATGTGCATAAAATCCTCCAGTCTGGTTTGGAGGAGGGTGGAAAATAAATGGGAAGAGATTAATTTTGCTTTCTTCTCAGAGTTTGAAAGAGTCAAACCTCTCAGCAAGTCAGCAAACACTGGGACGGCTTCAGCGGGAATTAGAATGTGATATTCTTTCCAAGTTATGAGTAATACAGGCAGATTTCTCCTTTTAAAAAGAGAGAATATTGAGACCGCTGACACAGGCACATCAGCAGTCACCCAGAGCTGGAAACAGGTTGTGAGCGCTGTCTTTTAACAGGGATTTTCTGGCCAAGTCTTAGGGGCTAAAAAAAAGATCAACTCAGCCCTGAGGAGCGTGATGGAGGTGAGCAATGGAGAGCAGGTGTGGGTTTGCAGGGGGTCGATAATGCTTATTGCCAGGCTTGCCCCCGCTTGACCAAAGGTCACAGCCGGACGATTTTGTTAAACTCGCCTGTCATTTCCCAGACATGCTGGAGAGGTTCTCACTTCCTACAACCCCGCCCCCCTCGAAGGTAAACTCCAGGAGTGGGGGATGACTCCCAGAGGCCGCTTCCGGAAACCAAAACCACGGTGGGAGGGTGGGGGACCCCGAGGTGCGGGTGGGGGGCAGGCACACGCCAGCGGCTTAAGAAGCTGGGATCTTCCCGGCGCCTCACGCTCCGGGTGCAACGGCGCCCCCTGGCGGCGGCCACTCTGCACGCAGCCTGTTCCTGCCCAGAGCTGCGCCCCTTGGGAGACTGGTCCTCCCAGACACCGCAGGGCGGGGATGTGCCCCCCGCCTTATCCCCGCCAGAAACCCAGACTAAGGCCTGTGGCTGCCTCCTTGCAGAGAAAACTCCTCCAAGGGCCAGCATCAGTTCCGACCAGGCAGAGCGCGGCTTCCCCCCAGGCGCTGCTAAGGAAAAGGCTCTCGTTTTAGCTCAAGCTCTTTGCAAATAATCAGAGTGAAAGGCACTAAGTTAGGCTCATATCCTGCACACTTTACTTTGCTAAATATCTGAGGTGGCATTTTGGTAGAGAAAATACGTTTGCGAATGGAAAATTCATTCAGCTTTGTAGGTCTGGAATATTATGAAGATAGGGAGGTCTTTATAATTTTTCTTCTCACATGCACACAGATCTAATGCCATTGCTAATACTGTCATCAAAACTAGTTAAGGGTTATATAACCATTTGACACCCCCACACACACACACACACACACCCCACCCCACCCCCCGCCCTTCAGAACAAACAAAAACAGGACACTTTGGTTTTGTCCACAGGCATATCCTATCTTCCAAATATAGCAGGTGACCTTCTGCAATGCTGGTCACAGTGGAATCATCTGGAGAGCTTTAAAACACTGGAATGTTGGGGGCCCACCTCTGCCTACCCTCCTGGGCATCAGGACCTTCTCTCAAGCTCTCCTACTGATGCTAATGTGTAGCCAGGGGTGAGAACCACTGCCCTAAACAGCTGTTGCCAAAGTGTGGTCCCTGGACCAGCGCACCAGCACCCCCTGGGAACTTGTTAGAAAGGCAGATTCTCCTGCCCCACTGCAGATGTACAGAATCAACCCCCAGAGGCGGGAGCCAGCAGTCCCATTTTAAGAAGCCACCTGGGAGATTCTGAAGCTCACTCAAGTTTGAGAACCACTGCCCTGAAACAGTTCTCAGGACAATACAATGCTTTTCTTCACCATTGTCTCTATTTTTTTCCCCCACACACCCCAAATTTGAGTTTAATCCCCAAAGCATTATTAGATAGTTGTTTTCATTTTTACAAATTGGGAATGTGTCAATCTGGATTTTTAATCATGTGCTCATTCGCACCAGTAGCATTTATTGAGAAACTGTTAAATGCCACCACAGTGTGAGACTAAGCAGTTATAATAACGACTGCGATGGACCTAACCTCAGGGAACCTACAATATGTGAAAGATACGTGAATAAATAACAACAGTATACTGTAAGAGGTGCTTCAATAGAGGAGCCCAAAATACATCATAACTTATGACCTAAGTCATTAAAAAAAAAAAAAAGCTAGATTGTTAGGCAGAAGAGATAGAGCGAGAGAAACCCTAAAGAGGGACAACCTGAGTTTACCACAACACACCGGCGTAATTCCAGCCACAAGAAATATCAAACCTTGTGTTCATCAGCCAGTGCCATCTTATTGTGGTTAAGTACAGTCGCTATTAGGCTTTTTTGAAATATTGAAAATATCTTGTGTTGCCCTTTGCGTCCACCTGTGCCTTTCCCCAGCATGGAAACTGTTGTAGCAGGGTCAATTCCACACACCAGAGGGGGACAAGGCCACTGAATGACGCTAACCTTCTGCATTGCAGGTTACCAGTGGCCTCTGCCTAGCAAGCTCTGCGCCATCTGGATTTACCTGGATGTGCTCTTCTCCACGGCCTCCATCATGCATCTGTGCGCCATCTCGCTGGACCGCTACGTCGCCATCCAGAACCCCATCCATCACAGCCGCTTCAACTCCAGAACTAAGGCATTTCTGAAAATAATTGCTGTTTGGACCATATCAGTAGGTAAGTGGATCTCATTTGAAATGACAGTTAGTGCCTTCCAAGGAGACTTGTTCTGTTTTGTTGCATTGAAACCTGACATCCTGAATCTATTATTTGTTACAAGATATTTTACAACATAGTTATTATCAAATTTGCTTTAGGAAAGAAAAGTCCATTAATGTCATTGGCTGAGAACATAAATTTGCATTGCTTTGCACAGGTAAGAATGTATACAGCAATCGAGCCAAAACCAGGAATAAGTGTGCCTTAGCCACCTCTCAAATCTTTTTCCCCATCTTACATGCTCAAATTCACTACCCTAAATCTTGAGTTTCCCAGACACCTCAACGTTTATAATCACTGGACTTGTGGTCGGTACAGAATACAGAGCCCCATACGGGAGAATACAAACTTCTAGGGGCTAGAGAAGGTAGCAGGTGAGGACAGAGGAAGGTGGCAGGACTTGTTCAGGGGGGACAAGGCGTTTCAGCCTGCCCGGCACCTCTGTAACCCTTCCTCCTGTTGTGACACCACACGCACAAGAGGATTTCAACCTGAGTTGCTGAGGTTGATACACACATTCACCTGTCCCCAGTATTGATCCCCTGTCACACACCTAACAATCAGGTAATGGAAGCTAAAGGGACAGCTCCCAGGCAGCTAAGGCAATTGCACCTGTCACCTCAGCAGGCTTGGTTTGTACCCAAAGATTCCCTGAGATTTGTTTTCAAGTTGCAGAGCTTTCCAGGAGGAAATGCTGCACCTGCTTACAGCCACCTGGGTGCCCGTATCTACTAACATGAGAGACTATGGGATTTGATGACAGGCTTAAAATCAAGGACTTGTGTGAGTCTACCCACAGCTTTGTAATAATAAAAATGCAGATTAATAAGAGCAAGCCTTATAATATCTTGTGGTTTTTGTTCCTATTGTTTGCCTTGCTGCTTAACGTGTAATCTGCGGGGTAGGCAGCTCCATGTTATAGGTGAGAAAACTGAGGTTCAAAAAGTGAAATGGCCTGTGCAAAGCCCACCTTAGCACACGGAAGATTTTGTTTGATGATGATGGGAACACTAACAAATTACACTTGCATGACTTTCAAACTTTTGAAAAGTCTTTTTTTCCCATTTTAAACTTCACATGACAGTCTGAGGTAGACAAAACAGGAGATCTTACTGTACTTATTTGACGGACCATGGAACCGGGGCAGAGAGGGTTTCATAGCTTGCTGGGTTGCCTCTCCAACTAGCGGCAGGGCCAGGACTCTAACCCTCCCACTCCAAGCCCTGCTCTTACAGCTGAATGGACCTCCTTCCTTAGGAAACAGTTTTTTTCTCCCAAGAAGTACCTGTGGTTTCTGGGCCTGTGCAATCTCAACTCATTCTACTAGGAGCAAGAGAATGAAGGACTAGTGGTCTCAACCCCAGCTGCACATAGGAACCCCTGAGAGCATGCTGATTTCACTGGCCCACAGTAAGGCCAGGTGATTCTAAGGTGCAGCCAGCGTTAAGGACCACTGAGACAGACTGTGGAAGAGGGGGTTGCAATTAGCAAGAGAGGGCAAGAATAATGCAAATGAAGCGAGCAAAACTATTGTCAGATTTACTCTAGTTTTACCCTGTACACTGTCCCATTGGTGAGACAGAGGCTGGGAGGATAACCCATCTTTTACCTTTAGCCATACCAACTCCCCCATCTTCGTCAACCTTAATACTACTACTAGTAGTAAGGGCCGATTTCTGAGCAACAACCACAGACCTAATGATGTACAAAGCACCTTACAAAACATAAGCTGCAGAGAAGCAAGTTGGACGGGATGACATAGCTCATAATCAGGAGTCAACTTGGGTCAGTCTAACTCCAAGCCTATGCCCTTTCTACTGCCCAATGAGAATCTGCTTCTCGATCCTTCCAAATACCACCCCAGGAAGCAGGCAGGCTGGAACAGTTGTAGGGGTGCTGCTCAGGGTTCACCATTCATCCACTTGGTCAACAAACTTTTATTGCATAAATACTATGTGCTTGGCACTGAGTATACTACAATAAATTAAATATGCACTTAGAAATATCTCACAATGCAGTAGGGGAAGGCAGATAAGGAAACATAAGAAAGGCAAACGTTATGTAGGCTCTATACTCCAAGTCTTGGGGATGTATGGCCTAGGAGGGGAGCAGTTGAGAAAGGTAAAGAAAAAAAAAAGAAAGAGAAAAAGTCAGTTTTACTGAAGAGCCTGAAGGGGTTTAGCGTAGATATTCTCCTGAATTTTCTTCTAGTGTTTCCGTTTCTATTGTTCTTGTTGTTGTTCATTGTTGCTTTACATTTAGATCCTTAGTCCAGCTGGAATTTATTTTTGTTTACGGTGTAACATGTTTTCTTCTACCAATGATTAGAGCCTTTGCAGCATCTATTGCTATGATCACAGTTTTCCCCTGTAATTTATTAATATATTTAGTTTTGATAGATTTCCAAATATTGAACTACGCTTGTATTCCTGGAATAAATTTATAAGTAAAATTGGATTTGGATATCTTTGTTAGGATGATTCGGGTTTATCATTCTTACAAGGTTTCTTTTTCTAGCTTCAGGAAATGAATTGGGATGTTTCTGTTTTTTCCCTATGGTCTTAAAATATTTAGGTAGAAATGTTCTTTAAAGGTTATATGAAACTGAGTTCTAAATCACTCTTATCCTGGTGCCTTTTCAAATCGTATCGTTAATTACATCTCTAAGCTTTTCAAAATATTTTCTGTCTCATCTTGGGTTATTAGCTGCATACAAAGTTTAAGTTGTTCTCTTTTATATTGATTATTTTATCATTATTAAATGTAATGCTTCTTGCCTTAAAGTCTACTTCATTTGATATTAGTATAGCTATGCCAGTTTTCTTTTGGTTATCATTTTCTGGATATATCTTATTCCATCCTATTACCATCAAACTTCTGACTTTATACTTAGAATATATTGTTTGTACACAGCATATAAAGTTTTGTTTTGTTTTTATCCTATCTCTTTTAATTGGAATATTTAGTCCATGAGTCCTAACTCATATTTGGGTTTAAATTTACTCTCTTACAATTTCCTTCCTATTGTCCCATTTATTTTATATTCCAGTTTCTCTCCATTCTTACCTTCTTTTGGACTAATCAAGAATTGTTAATTCATTATTCTCCTTTGTAAGCTTGTTAGTTATAGTCATTCTTTTAAATCCTTAGTGATTAAAACATTCATTTTTGACCTAATAGAGCCTGCAAATCATTACTTGTATCACTTCTCAGATAATGCAAAAACTTGAGAATATTTTAACTCCATTTACCCCTCTTTTGTCTTTTGTATTATTTTTCCTATCTTCTAGTTCTGTGTATATTTTTAGAACTCATAAGATATCATGTGTTTTATTCACTCAGTATTTATTTCCCATATATTGACCCCTTCTTTTGCTGTTTACTGCTTTTGTTATTTCCATGATTCTGCCTGGGTTTATAGTCCTAACTCCTCAAGGATTTTTTTTTAGAGTATCATAAGTTATCTTTCAGCTTTTGTTATTCTAGACATCTTTATTTTGCCTTCATTTTTAAACATATTTGTGCTCAGTATATAATTCAAGGTTGGCAATTATTTTTTTAAGCAATTTGTAGGTGACATTCCAAAGTTTCTAGCTTATATATTTTTTTTGTTTGTTTCTTTGATTGTTTGTGAGAACTCAGCTGTCAGACCTGTTGTTGTTCCTTAGAAACCACTGTCTCTTACCAACCTTTGCTGCTTTAGGACTTTTTTGTCTCTGTGTTTTAGCAGTTTTACTGTGATGTGCCTATATGTGCATTAGTTTTGATTTTATCCTGCATGGAGTTTGTATTGATTCTTAAATTTGTGGTTCAATGCTTTTTGTCAGTTTGGGAAAAGTCTTGGTCATTATCTTTTCCAATATTGCTTCTGCCCCCTTCTCCTCCCCTCACCCCCCCGTTCTGGGACTCCAATTTCATGTATGGTAGAATTTTTACCCGTGTTTATGACTCAAACACTTCTACACATTTCACTTTTTCCTCTTCTTATTTTAGTCTGGATAGTTTTACTGACTTTTCTTCTTCTGGATTATTAAGCTTCTCACCAGCAACTTCTGATTTGCTGCTACATCCATGTATTGTATTCTTAATTTGCTACTGTATTTTTAGAATTCCCACTTGATTCTTTTTGTAGATTCCAGTTCTCTGGAATAATTCTCCATGTTTTCATCTATTTTCTTAAATATTAATCAGAGGTATCTGGATATCTGTGTTACCTGGGGATTTCTACTTTTTGGGGTCTTTTCCCTCTTGGCTTTCTCAATTGATATGCCTGGTAAATTTTTTATTGAATACTGGACACTGTAAAAGAATTTGTGGATGCTCTAATTTTTCTTCAGAGAGGAGTTCTTTAGCTTTAGCAGACAGTCAGAATAGGCCCCCTTACACCAGTCAGGGATTGGGTTTATTGTAGGCTAGGTTTTTGTATTCACTGGTCTGTTTTTAGTTTACTCTTACACCTAGGGTATATTCTTTCCCTCAGATAAAAGCCTGAGATGTTCTCCATTTTGATGAGCTCTGAACAATTTTTGTCTCCTCAGCACCGTAAGACTGCTGCTAACTTTAGTTACGCAGCCTCTCAGTCTGTCCTTCTAACAGACTGGTAAATGCCTTGAAGGAAAAGGCAGCTTGCACTATTACCCCACTTTTTTGCTCTTCCTGTCACTCTACAATCCTAACTCCTGCTGTGGTAGCCCTAACTCCAATTACTGATCTCCCTAGCCCCCAAGACAAGGTTTTGGGCCTTGAATTCTGCTTTGATAATCTTACCGTATCTCCTCTTCCTTGTTTGAATCTCTCCAGTGTAATTTTTCTTATCTCTTCATTTTTAGTATCTTTGTTCCTTTGTTTTATGAGTATTTCCACAAGTAACTTACAGATGGATTTTAAACCAAATCTGGGCCCAGCCCCGTGGCTTAGCGGTTAAGTGCACGTTCTCTGCTACTGGCAGCCTGGGTTCGGATCCTGGGCACACAGCGACGCACCACTTCTCCAGCCATGCTGAGGCCGCATCCCACATACAGCAACTAGAAGGATGTGCAGCTATGACATACAACTATCTACTGGGGATTTGGGGAGAAAAAGGGGGAAAAAAAAACAGGAGGAGGATTGGCATTAGATGTTAGCACAGGGCCGGTCTTCCTCAGCAAAAAAAGAGGAAGATTGGCATGGATGTTAGTTCAGGGCTGATCTTCCTCACAAAAAAAAAAAAAAAAACAAATCTGACAGTCTCTGCCTTTTGATAATGAAATTCAGCCTGTCTACATTTACTGTGACAGTTGACATAATTGACTTTATTCCTCCTATCTTATATTTGTCATATATTTTTCTTTGTAATAGTTCATCATTTTCCCCCATTTCAAATGTTTGCCAACTTGCACAATATCTTCTTCATTTCCTTCACCCTATCCCAATTAGTTTGAATTTCTACTTGACTTTTCCATCCTTCTCATGATTACAATCCCATCCCAAGTCCTCATCATTACACTGATATTTCTATGAATTTATCTAAAATAATCATCCCACTAAATTTTTGTTTCCTCATTCACCCTGAGTCAAAATTCATAGGTTTTTCTATAATTTTAAAATAACCCAGTGATGCAATAGATTTTTTTAAGCAAAACAAAACATACAGAAATCATAAAGAAATATATAGACATAGCTGCCTACATGAGAAATAGTAAGTTTTATATGGCTAAAATATAAGCACAGCCAAAAGAAAAATACTTCAATATATATGGTAACAGACCCTGGGTTAATGTCCTTAACACACAAAGAGCATGTACATTTTGATAGAAAACAAAAAGACAAACAATCTCATAGAGAAAGAAATAACTATATGAACAGGCAATTCACAATAACATAACTTGAAATGGACAATAACGCTCATGAAAAAATGCTCAGCCTCTGTAACAATCTTGGAAATGTAATTTAAAACAATATAATACCACTTTTTACCCATCTGATTGGCAAAATTAATATAAGTGAAAACATCTAGGGCAGTTTTGGATACGGTGTCCCACGTACTCTCATATCCTGTTTGTGTGAATATGAGCTGTTTGTTCTTGGACAATCTAGTGTAAATTACTAAAGTTTGGCCTACTAATCCCACTTGAAAGAATCTGTTGTACAGAAAAACAAAAGTACATGTAGGAATCTTTAAATCAGCAATTTGGGAGAATAGCAGAAAAGTGGAAAGGTTGGGTTACTATTGAATGTATTATTTTTATCTAACTTACGGAATATTTTGCAGCTCCAAAATATTGAGTTGGGGTTGATATTCAACTGGAGGAATGTCCATGACGTTAAGTGCAAAGAGCAAGTTTCAGGGTGGTATACATGGTCTGAGCCCATTCTGGTAAAATAATAAGAATAGTAATAATATATGGAGATATGTATAGTAACACTGAGAAACTGTTGAAAGACTTCGTGCTTGTCAAGAAGGTGAAATTAGAGAGAATGGCTGTATTGTTATATTTTCCTTATATACTTCCGTATAGTTTTGTCACAAATATTATGATGATGTAAAGTGTTTTGGATGATCAAGAATATGCCTGCGTCATGGTAGCAAAGGCTTGATGGAGGTGGTGGCCGACCTTCCAAGGTGGCTAGAATCTAACAAATGGCAACCTTGGTAACCACGTCATAGATTACTCAAGTTTTCTTGCTCTAGGTATTTCTGAGGTTTGCTGTTTCTTTCCCTCTGCTTACTGCTACCAGCTCGGTCATTTTACTTTTACCAAGGCTGCCATCTAATTCTGAGGAAAATGAACATAATTACAAATCAATTGCACTTTCTATTTGTGAGCTTCTCTGAGTAAAGTGATGACAGCAGAGATTGAAGCATTAGATTAATACTGACGCTGTGATTCTCCGTGGATTTCATTTTCCCTTTATAAACCGAATTCCCTCGATCAGAGGTAACCATGACTTCACTACAATATATAAAATAAGGAAACCTTTTCCTCATGATGATTGCCTTGCTAATGTCATCTGAGAAAAGAAAATAGATGCTGTTTTATTCTCTGGCCATTTTTATAAGGTAAAGGTATATTTCAGAAAAAGTGAAAATGACTATTTTCACATTGTCATACTGTGATGGGCAAGCAAAGACAAATTTTTTTTCTTGCACTATTTCAGAAATATATTTGCAGCTCATGGAGTAATTTTGAAGTATTGTGGGTCTAAATAGAAAGATTTTTTTTCTCAAGGCTAAACATGACCATGTATTTTCTGCATTACTTTTGTGATAGGAGAAAAGGCCTTTGCCTTCACAAACTGTGACACCGTGCATAAAATCCAAAACCAAATGCTTAGGTCACTCGGGTCCAACCTCCTGCCTTCAGGTAGAGCAAAAAACTTATCTTCCTGGACAGTACAGCTGTATAAAGAAGCTTTGAGTGAAAGTGAAAATGATATATCTCACTGTCGTTTTAATTTGCATTTATTTTATTATGTAGGATTTTGAGCATCTTTTCACGTTTATAAGCAAGTTTATATTTTGTTTTCTATGGTTGGCTGCTTATAGTTTTTGCTGTAGAACTTTGTGGTTATAAGCAGAAAGTCTAGAGCCAGACTACCTGACTGTCCCTTATAGGCTGGGTAGCCTTGGGCAAGCTACTTAACCTCTCTGCACCTCAGGTTCCCGATGAATGATAGTAACAGTACCTATATTATGAGGTTGTTTTAATGATTGAGTACATATGTTTGTGTCATAAGTGTTATAAGTTCACAACATTATTTGAACTCTTTTAAGGTTCTTGGTTTTTCCTAATATAAATTAAGGGGATTAGCTCTTATCTGTGTTTTTAACAATTTATCTATGTATTCCCAATATGTTAACTTGTCACTTGACATTGTTTCTGGTGGTTTTTTCACATGAATTTTTATTTTCATATATTCTTATTTATAAATGTTCTTTTCTCTGTAATGTCTTCTGAATTTTGAATCTTTACTAAAATTGCCTTTCCCACTACAAAGTTATAAAGGAATTCTTCCATATTTTCTTCCATTACTTTTATAGCTTTGCTTTATACATTTAAGTCTTTGTACCATTTAGGATTTAGCCTGTGATTTCATTTTTTGTCCTACACAGCCGCTTACTATGCCATTTATTCCCCCCTGGGTTTGACATGCCACCTTCATCATATGCTGACTTCCCACATATATTTGCATTTATTTCTAGACTTCTGTTTTATTGATCAGTCTGTTCATTCAACTATGTCACACTTTCAAGTGAGGTTATATAGTATGGCTTTTATTATCTCTCAGATCTAGTATTCCCTCATTGCTCTTTAGACTTTTCTTGACCATTTGCTTCTTTATATGAGTTTTAGAAATCAGCTTCCATGTAGTTCCAGAAAAAAAAAATTGTTGTATTAGAATTGCATGTAACTTTATAAATAAACTTTCTAGACCTTTTGGCTGGCATACCTGTGTACTTTCTTTGGTCCTGTTTTTTTATTTTTTGCATAGTTGTGTGCAGCCTCGAATTCTACGTGGAATGAAATGAATGTTTATAAACAAATATAACTACCTAAAATTTTAGCATTTAGGCTTTAAAAAATTGCATGCACATTTATGTCCAAGAGGAATGACAGTGAAATACATATGTCTAATTTTCCTATTATATCGTATCTTCTGAAAAAATGCTTGGAAAAATACAAAATAAGTCAGCTGAATAAAATGGGCTCAAACCCAGATGGCGTTCTGTTGGCCTTTTCGCTGGGGCACATTCCAAGCTCCACTGCCTGAAACAAAGTCTCTGAGGAGCCCTCTTGGGATTCTCTCCTCTGGGACCCAATGGGTTTATGCCCAACTCCCTTGTTGCCAGGAGTCAGCCTAAGAAGTGGGTTTCAGAGACTCATCACCAAGCAACCAGGACAGGAAGGGAGTTGGGTTACCTGTTCTCTCTCCCACACTTGGAGATCACATTGTAGGTTAGCACTTACCATGGTACAAAAGGGAACTTGTGAAGAATTAGTCTAATTAGCCTATCCCTCAGTTTCTCTATCTTCTCAGTTTCTCTCCTGGTGAAGTGAAATTGCCTCTCCTTTTTTCTCTTTTTGCCCTGCCACACCACCCCAGCCTGCAGGTGAGTAGGCCAGTGCAGGAGCAGGGATGCTCAGGGCCACATGGAGAGAGGCTGCTGTCCTTCTCTCAAGTGTTGCAGCACCAGAGAGATGCCAAGTGGCCAGCCATGCTGTCACTGCCCTGAAACAAAGGCTCTGCAGGGCCACCAGTTGGCCCACTTCCTTCTCTTGTCCCTTGAGTGCAGCAATCCTTTCCCTTTCTGCCCACAGGTGCAGGAGAATTTAGGGGCATCTCTCCCACCTGACCAACTCTTCTAATACTTAGGAGCATAACATCACAGAAGGGCTGTGCTCTGGGAGGACATGTCTTTGGTTGTCCTGCAGGATGCTCGCCCATGGGTAAGAGGCTGCTTAATGGCCAGAGAAGCTCAGAGCCTGCCAGAATGACAGCTGACTTCTCTCTGCATGGCAGACTCTATCCATAGCTGGGGGACAACATGCCCAATAAAACAGCGCTTAGTAACATACACTCTCCACGGCCACTGGAAACTGGTGAGAAAAATTAAATGATCCAGTGATAAAGAAGAAATGCTTTATCCTTTGTCAGTCTGCTGATTTGGCCTGCCTCATGGATTATGAGTTTCTTTGCTCTTTGGCTCATCATCCTTTCAAGGAAGAGAAGGAAGAGGAGGAGGGACAAGACTGGGACTTTTGTTGCTTCTGGCCATTTAAAGCAGAGGACTAGCACTCATATACTGTCCCCTCCTGTCCCTGGACTGTGTCAGGAACCTGCAGGCTATGGAGGCTTCCACTTTCTCCAAATCTGTCTGTCTCTTCCAGGCCAGAGGGTAGGAATCTGTGCCAAGCCAGGAGCTATGGCGGATCATCTGATCAATTTACCATCACCAGCATCCTTCATATCCTAGTACCTGCTCCTTCACTGATACTAACAAAACCCCAACCTTGGATCACTGTGACAGCCAGCCTTACTGTTGCTGCACTTGTGTAACCGAGAGCTGCTGGAGAAAGTCGCACACTGTGAATTGGGTGGCACCACATATCTGTGGTTTCCAACCTCGCCTGGACTCTCATCATTACTGTCGATCCTTTGGTTTGTCCTTAGTGGACTTTTTCAAGTCTTTTTCCTACTTAAGTCATCTTCTCAACCTCTGATTTCCATTCTCTGAGCAGATGACCGTACCCCCTTTCTTCTCTAAGAAAAGGCTGTCAAGCACAACTCCCTTTCTATTTTTACTTCCACTTTTCAATTCCACTTTCAATTTCCAACGTTCCAAATGAGAATTTCAAGAATATTCATGTTCTGGGCCAGCCCCATGGCTTAGCAGTTAAGTGCGCGCGCTCTGCTGCTGGCCGCCCTGGTTCGGATCCCGGGCGTGCACCAACGCACCGCTTCTCCGGCCATGCTGAGGCCGCGTCCCACATACAGCAACTAGAAGGATGTGCAACTATGACATACAACTGTCTGCTGGGGCTTTGGGGGAAAAAATAAAATTTAAAAAAAAATTTAAAAAAAAAAAAGAATACTCATGTTCTTCTGTACTTTGTTTCTACCTCCCATCCTTCCCAAAGGAAGCTTCCTTGACTCCTCCATCCCTCTCCAATTTATGTTAATTCCCTGTAAACATTCTACTCCTGGTTGATCCATTTTGTCACCTCTCTTGCATGCCTCCCTCCTTTTCCTGTGACTTCCCTCCTTTTTACTATTCTTCTCAAGGTTACCAAAGCCTTCCTGATTTCTAATTAAATCCAAAAGACTTCATTTCTATTTGAATACTGTACTCAATACATGAATACATTCTCAATGGGAGAGAGTTAAAGAGCTCAGACAATAGAGAATACAAAGTGAAGTTGCCCTTCACCCCTCCCTGCCTCTCCAGACCAGCACCCAGGCACCATGCTGACCTTGAACTCCACCATCACTGTTCAGTACAGAGCATAAGCAGGAAACGAGGGAGTGAAAATTGCCAAGCAAAGCTCCCTCAAGACTCCAGCCCTTCAAGATGCCCCTCAGTCCCCCTCTGCTTATATATCCTTTGACTCTATTTGCATGTCAAGCTGTTCCCTCCAAACCCTGCCAACCACTGCTGCAGTTTTTTTATTTGTTTGGCTCTTTCTTCAAGTTCTGTTTCTCTCTAAACCAGAGCCCATCTGCTGTCTGTCTTCCAGAGACTCCTCCATCATTTGTGAAATACTGAGATGACACTCTTTCCTTTCATAGCTTGTAATAATTTATTCTGATCAATGAGTTTTATTTTTTAATCATTAAATGGAATTTTAGGAGGTAGACACGCGTGCTTGGATACTATCTTGATCCACCGAATAAATATATACATACACATCTCGCTCCTTATCTACTATCCTTTTATGCATTTAATTCTATGGATTGATCTCTCCTTCAAAACTGTCCCCTTGCTCAGTTCCTTCCCCTCCCTCTCTGATCTTCTTTGTCTGTTGCTTTGATAGACTCCTTTTTCTCTTATTCCTTAAATGGTAGTATTCTCTAGAGATCCATTCTCCACCTTCTCACTTTTTATTCTCATTGCTTTTGCCGATTCTTTCCATTTCCATGGATTTTGTTATTAGCAGAACACCGATGAACGTACCTCTCTATATACTAGTCCACAGTGCACCCCAGGGCTTCAGACTCCTGCATCCAACTATCTGATGGACACTTCCAGCCAGAAGTTCCACAGGAACTTCAGTCTTCTCAGATGAAAAGCTGTACTCCTTGTCTGCCGTTCCTCTTCCTGAAGTCTATCTTAGACTATGGCATTGATATCTATTCAGTTACTAGATGCCCAGGATTCTTTCCCTTCCTCACCTCCACATACAAGCCATTGACTATTCCTTTGGTTTTTACTTGCCAGCTGTTTTGTAAATCAGTCTTCTCCTTCCATTCAGTCCTTGCCTCTCCTGCCCACAGGTTTTTGCTGTCGTTCTCCCCATCACTGAAGTCAACCATGTGAAATACAAGTTTAACTAAATCATTCTCCTGTTGGAAACCGTTGAATGACTTTGCTATCAGTAGATTACAGATTCTTAAATGAGAGACACGAGGCCTCCATAAATATGGTTTCTGCCCATACGTCTATCTCCTGCCATATTTTGCCTCACATTTTATTCTCCAGCTAAAATAAGTTTCCCATAATTCCCATGTCATTTCACCTTCATTTTTGCATTTTCTGCTTCAAATGCCTCCTCATCTCCTTGTCTAACTTATGCTTTCCTTTTCTTTTGGCATCACTTCCTCCAGGAAGCCTTCTTCATTCACTCCTCCTTCTCTCCAAGGACTAGGTACTTGCCCTGCTTTGATTCTTCCATAAGCCTTCTATATATTATCTTTTAACATATTATAATAACCTATTTATTCCCCCACTAGATCATGAATTCCCAGAGAGCAAGAAATGAGAAGCAAAACAAATATACTTTATCTTGAGCCCAAATTATGTAACAGGTAATGCCTGTCTAATTTTTGTATGCATGCATGCTTAGTTTCTAAAGTCTGACACTGAAAGCACCTTTAAGAAATTTTTATTTCCTTGTGCATTTGGTTTCAAAAAGCTATTTTTAGATTTCTTTTCCTCATACTTTGAGAACCTAATATTTATATAAAAATATACTTTTATTTTTCTACTTAATATCAACCATGTTGTAGTTGTTATAAATGCATAATTAGAGTCTGTAAGAAAGATGTTGAAGTGTCCCCTCACCCCAACCCCGCCAGCTGGTGAGCTTTGGTTTGAAAGTTTAAGACTTATTTGAAAAGTGTGTGAGAATCGTCCTCCTCTAAACCAAGTTCTCTCATGTCAGAATCTATGTAGCATCTCAGGGTCATTTTCCATTAAATTGGCTGTGGTTTTGTTTTGTTTGTTTTGTAGTTATGAGAAGGGGTGTGTAATGTATCTTCTAGAGTCCTCATGAGTCTCCCAGACAGGATCTCACCATCACAGCTCACCATTAGTGGGGTTTTCCGCATTCTACAGTCCAGGCATCAACTTGGGTAGTTCAGGTCTCCATCTTTTCCCTTTATCCAGGGATAATCACACTCTGGGAAGTTGACTTACAAATTTCAATAAACTGACTTATTTAATACATAGGTAATATATACCCATTTTCCTGAATCAATTGACCTGCACACATAGGGCAATCCTCTCAGGAGGCCATATAAAATAGCAACATGAAGTTAGTGAGGGTCCACAATGGGCCAGGGGTGGTACAAGCTTGTGAGGGACACAGTGAGGATTGACTGAATATATAAGCACCTAGCAAAGAGTTTGACGCTTATGTGTTCAAACTTTAACATGAATCAAAATATAAATACAGAGCAAAGGACTTACAGTCAAATGAAGAAAGAGCTAGCTATAGGAGAAGATGGAATTGGCCATTATAACAAAAATGCAAAGAACTCAGCAGAGTAGGGGATCGGGGAAGGTTGTATGAAGACGGAGATGTTTGAGTTGAGCTTTGAAGGATGGGCAGTAGTTGGAAAGATGGAGAATGACACAGAACTTTCCAAGAAGAGAGAATGTGGGGAAAGACATTATGATATAGCTTGATAAACAAGGGACTTAGATATATGAACTTAAATATCCTTTAAAGGATATTTTTATAACTCTAACCCTGATGAATTGCCCTTTTCCACTCTAGGGATATTTGTCTCCAAATAAGCAAGACCAGTTGCCTAGAATCAGAATATCTTTCCCCTAGATAGTACTAAAAGAATGCTGAAAATTTCTCAGCTAGACTTTTTCAATATTTCATCTTAGTCATCAAAATACTCCATTATATATTAATATTGCAGTTCTAAGATTAGCACTTGCTTACATTAATCATGTTATAGGTGCTGGCTGATTTTTGGAGAGACACCTTGGGATCTTCGGTGAACAAGGAGATGTGTTTTTATCAGAAAAATTTTCAAACATTTCTTCTAGATAGTCACTTCCAGGAAGATTTATGCAGATGAACAGTTTCTTCCATTTTATTATAATCCTTCTTGGTTTTAATTCCAGAAGGTGCATTTTCTGATTTTCTCCTGCATTCTGGCCCTTGCTTAGTTGGGGAAAACAGCCTTTGTTTTAGCCACAGGGAGTTAAGAACCAAGATATATGCCAGTTCTTAAGAAAGTCTTCCTAAATTTAGTTTCTAATCTGTCATCATAGTTCATTTTTTAAATTAAGGCTTGATTTCAGGAGTTAGGACTGTTGGCTGTGGTGAGGTATGGAGGTGGATAGAACCTTCTTGCTCAATTCCTATTAGAATGTGCCCATAAGAACCTTCATGATAAGTTAATGCTTGCCATTATCTTAGTTTTTTTAAATGTTTTCAAAAACGTGAATTAGTCTTCTCCATTTCCCTATTTTCTATGGAATGGATTCATCGTGATTCCTTTTCATATTCCTATTCCCTTTTAACTCCCAAATGAACCATTTTAAAGTTTATATGAATGACCATGTTTATAGGCTATACTCAAATGGTTAAAACATGACCAAGTTAATTCCCACTGTGCGTTTTATTCAAGGAAACCACCCAGTTTATATATTTGATATAGGAACTTTGGAAACCACCCAGTTGACGTAGAAACCAGAGGTCTATCTACTCAGAAGTGTTCTCTACTTCTTTAATACAGCCATTAACCCATCTGTTTGGCAAGCGCTGTTGCTTATTAAAACTGTTTCATCTGATGAAAGATACCGAGGCCTGTCTGGAACAAAATTGGTCCTCATTTATTGTCCATTTGGTGCACTGGTTATTGTGTCCCATTCCATTTTAGGCACTGGTTTCTGAAACCCTGGTAAATGCCCATGATATACCATATACCCATAAGTACCTGTGGTTTCTCTATTGAAAGGAAAAGAGAGGTTCTTTTTATGTTTCCCTAACTCCCCAACAACTTCCTAAACAAGTCTACCAGCATTCTACTGTGGCTCCAACCATTCTGTTTAGGCATCATCAACCTTAGGTGTATATTGAGCCATTATATGTTGGATGCTCATGATGCAAAGACACCAAGCCTGCCCTTCTTTCATTCCGTTTTAACAGAATCCCCAGATATACTTGAAGACAGTATCATTGTTGATTTGTTTGTCTCCTAAAGCCATCTATCAAAGAGTCTGACCCATCTAGGAAAAAAAAAAATGCGTGTTTAACCATATTTAGGAGTTCAGTTATGTAGTTGACTGAATGAATGAACGAGAAAAGAAAGAAGGGAGGAAGAAAAGGGAGGAGGGGATAGGGAAATAAAATGAGGGAGAGACATGGTTTCCTGAGAGGCCCTTGTAGTTTATCCCTGATAGCAAGTCACCTTGAAAGTAATATGTCCACCTGTGCCTGCTTTTTTTTTTTTTTTTTTTGCATATGGGACCTCACCTGGCAAAGCACAGCAAATGAAACTTTGGATGAACATCTCTATGGTAGCTTTTCCAGTATTGTCACAGATTTAATGTCTGTTTGCATAGAAACAGGTCTGGCAAGGCTGGTCACAGAAGCTAAGAATGAGAGACATATACCATAAGAATCTCACATTCTAACTTCAGGCAAAAGCTAAAAGTCACACTTTTGTCTTTTCAATAACTTGGTGCTTTAAACTCAGGAGAGCCTTATTAATTCAAGCAAGAAATATTTTCATTATATTAATGAGGCTTCCTTTTTTGACTGTTGACATTTCTCATAAAAGTGAAAGCAATTACAGGAATGGTGTTAGAGTATGTTCCTCAGGGGAGTGGAGAACTTTTAGATTCTGGTTATGGCCTTCAGAACTCCCACCACCAGCCCGTTCCTCACTCAACTGTCTTAGCCAGCACTTGCTCACTTGCCTGTTTTGAAGTATTTTCTTCACATTTGGCTGAACCATTTATGAGTGTTAAAGAAAAATGAATGAAAGACTCAAAGAATAAGACTGAGCTGTGAAACTGAAATCTCTAAGTGTCCGTAATAACCATTCTCAGACCATTCTCTGAAACATCATGAAATAGACACAAGATCAATGGCCCATAACTGAAGACCATTTCACTCTTGGATGAGAACCTACTTTTCTTCTGTGAAGGATGACTTTTCTGTAAGGAAACAATGGAAGTACATTAGAATTACTGGGAAATGCACATCCTTATGGCCCATTCCCAGATAATCTGATTCAGTCAGACCTGAGGGAAAACCCAGGAATTGGTATGCTCTGAGAAGCACTGCCTGAACTATCAGTTTAGAATTTGCATAGATTTCTTAATGTATATTCCTATGGATTGCATCATGTATATACTTTAAGATTTCAGATTTGTACACTGCATATACTTATTTGTAAGGAACCATGAAAGCATTTCTACTAGTAGTGCACAGAGCTGTCAAGCCACACTAAAGAGCATACTAGGTTTTTAACCTCTCAAGGGCAAGTAGAGGCCAGTCTTGTCTTTGAGTTTCTCACCATTAGCACAGTAGGCACTCAATAAATGCTTGCAAAACTGATCATTAATGAGCAAATCTTGGTTTCCTCAAGCAGGTACAGTGGCTTTGATTCTTTATAATCTCTTCTCATGTTATCTTTGATTTAAAAGACTAAATTTAAGAGTAGTTTTCATTCCAAATTAGTCAAGATAATAAGATACCTTCTCACATCTCAAAGAGCAGCATGATATTTTAAAGATATCATTGCCCATCAATAATGTTACCAGAATTTAAGAGGAAAAATAAAAGATACAACTAAAGTAATTTCCCTGGAGCTCTTTTGAAATAGTTTAGAAAATCTTAAGTCTTATGTGGGATTTGTCTAGAATTAAATTACATTTTGCTAATCCTTTCCAGCTCTATAATTCCATTTTCTACCAGTTAGGTCTCAATATCTAAAATTCTCAGCAAGCCTCTGGACAAAGATGCTTTTGTTCTGATAGCAAGGGATTCTATTTCTGTGTCTCCATTCGACCTTCAGAGTCATTATCAGAACAAGTTGGGTGTCAAAATACAGAGAAGGCACTGAAACCTCTTACTGGCCTGACCAAAACATGCAGCATTATCTGAAACTCCTGTCTGTTTGCCTACCTGGAGAGTTTACTAACACTTTATAATTATCTTGAAATAGGGTTGGTTCTTGGGTGAATAAACTAAATAATAGACCCTATCAAGAGAATAATGCTAAATAGTCTATTTTCAGGATGATTTGCTTGTTTTTCTTTTTCCGTTACGGTTGAATGCAGAGCAGACAATTGATTATTTAGCAACCCAATCAGTGGCTCAGCAGCCTGAAACAAACGACAATAGAATTAGACCAGGAGAGGACCCATGGACCAGAAGGGGTTCTCTCATAATCCAGCCCCATTTCAAGTAGAATTGAGTAGATAGCAATCATAAGAGGCAGCAGGGTTTTGTGACTGATTTTCCTTTGTTTTCCAGGTCAAAATTGATCTGTTAGTTTGTGGGCTTTTAACAGATTTTTCACAAGGGAAGAATAAGAAATCTAAACCAGGTTGCATCATAGTTTTTCAGGAAGCTTTTTCCATGTTACATTTCTAGTATGTGCTAAAGTCCAATTGCTGATAAATTGAAGTAATGCTCACATTGTAAGAGATCCTAAAAGTTAAGAGAGAGGAGAAGGGGTGATGGGTTTGGTTAATTTAGTATAAATTAACAGCAATAAACCAGCTATGTTTTGAAGTTGTGTCTTCCAGCACCAAGCGCCTCTGGCTATGCCGCATGGTCATGCAGAGCACTGCACCAGGCAAGCTGCTGCGCTGGCACGATGAGCAGAGCATGAGACCCAGAAACTGGGGCTGCTGTCCGCTTGTCAGCACGCGGACTGTGTGTGTCAGTTTCCTCGCTCGGAAAATGAGCTCAGACTACCAAATTCTTAAACTAATTATACAACTATAGGACCACAGAGTTGACAAATTGAACTCGGAAGTCTTGGTATTAAATGAGAATATATTAGTATAAATACTTAATTTATAATATCTTTAAAACACTGTTTTAGCTCTATTATCATTAATTTTAGCCCAATTTAGACATAAATCTTCAGATTCAAATTGAATATAATTCATCAGCTCCAGGATAAAGGGAATCTAGCTTAAAGTTCCAATGTTACTTTGTGCAATAGATAATTACTAAGAGAGATGCAAGGTATTGAGCCAAGCAATATTGTTCATTTTTCCTTTTAAAAAAAATATTGAATAGTGGCCGGCCCGGTGGCGCAAGCCGTTAGGTGCGCGCACTCCGCTGCGGCAGCCCGGGGTTCACCGGTTCGGATCCTGGGCGCACACCGACGCACTACTTGGCAAGCCATGCCCTGGCGGCGTCCCATATAAAGTGGAGGAAGATGGGCACAGATGTTAGCCCAGGGCCAGTCTTCCTCAGCAAAAAAAGAGGAGGATTGGCAGATGTTAGCACAGGGCTGATCTTCCTCACAAAAAAAAAAAGAAAGAAAATACAAAAAAAAAACAAAACAAAAAAAAACATTGACTAAAACAATAGCATTAGACATATTTTAATCCTACAACCATTTTTATGTTTTGTCTCCCACATATGATGTATTTTAACAGATAATATCATACATGCTATTCTATATTCTAATACTTTCATATCATGTATTAACAGGTTTCCATTTTTCCGTATAGGCTTCATCATTATGATTTTAATGGCTGCAAGTTATTCCCTCATGTTGGTATGCCATAATCTATTAGCCTTTTTCCCAATTCTGTTTCTGGTTTTCACTAATGAAGTAGTATATTCAAAACACTAGCTTGGCATTTGATATGATTTATTTTATTGTATCCATACTGTAGTCTATATTTGTCCTGTTAGTTTCACTTGCCTGTGATTAACTTGGGTATATTTACTTTGGTCCCAGTAATTTCTTCTTTGTTCTGTTTAAAAAAAGCCTTTTTGACCAATTTAGAAGTTGCATTTATTTTTAAAAGTCACAAATAAAGGCATATACATTTTTAAAGAGTTTTTGTTGTGGTAAAATAAATTTGCTATTTTAACTATTTAAGTATACAATTCAGTATTATATTCACAATCTTGTGCAACCACCACCACTATCTGTTTCCAAACTTACCACCCCGAACAGAAACTCTGACCATTAAGCAGTGACTCCCATTCTCTCCTACCCCTACCCCTGTGAAACTGTCCATTCTAGATATTTCATATAAGTAGAATTATATTTGTCTTTTTGTGTCTGGCTTACTCCACTTAGCATGTTTTCAAGGTTCATCTATATTATAGCATGTTTTGATGCAGCTACAAAATTCATTCCTTTTTACAGCTGAATAGTCCACTGTATGTACATTTAGTTTATTGATTTATCTGTTGGACACTTGGGCTGTTACCACCTTTTGGCTATTGTGAATAATGCTGCAATGAACATTGGCATATAAGGATCAGTTTGAGTCCTGCTTTCAATTCTTTGGGGTATTTACTGAGAAGTGGAATTGCTGGGTCATATGGCAATTCTATGTCTACCTGTTTAGGAACTGCCAAACTCTCTTCCACAGTAACTGCACCCTTTTACATTCCCATCAGCCAATGTACAAGAGTTCAGGTTTCTCCACATCATCAGAAAAGCTTATTATTTTCTGAGTTTTGTTACAGCCATCCTAGTAAATATGAAGTGGTATCCCATTGTGGCTTTGATTTCCATTTCCCTAATGACTAATTTGTTTCATGTGCCTATTGACCTTTGTACATCTTCTTTGAAGAAATGTCTATTCAAGTCCTTTGCCCATTTAATTGGAATGTTTATCTTTTGCTGTGTTTAGGAGTTCTTTATATATTCTGGATATTAAACTTTTATCAGATATGACTTGCAAATATTTTCTCCCATTCTATAGGTTGTCATTTTACTTTCTTGATAATGTTCTTTGATGCACAAAAGTTTAGTTTTGGTGAGTCCAATTCATCTATTTTTTCTTCTGTTGCTTGTGCTTTTGATGTCACATCTACTTCAGTCACTTTGTTCCTTTAATCTAGTTTCCCTTTTTAGTTCCTTTAGAGTCCTTAAAGTTATGTTATCACAAGCTATATTATTGTTGAATAGTAATTGATCAATGAGTTATCTGGGAACAAAAAAAGTAAAGGTTTGCAAAAAGTTATTTTCCATGATTTATTTATATATTTTAATAAGTATTGAAACTTTTCTGTGTGGCAGTGTTAGTAGCAGTGAATAACTTTTTCCATCTTTAGAAATGGCAATATTTCATTAGCTGGTGAATGTAGATGTAGTTTCGTTTATAAAGCACTTTTGGATGCTTCAAGGATGAGTAGCTGCCCTAGACTTCCTTAGGGAAGTGCCTAAAGATAAAAGAAAATGCTGCATAAAAGATATAATAGGAACTCAGTTAAGTGTAGGGAATTTATGATATGTTCCCTGTGAATAGGTTTTCTCAAAGAATTAGATATAATTCCCCAATTCCCTCAATTAAGGGGAAAAAATTCCAGCGATGATATTTTAGCAAAGTGTTGGGTAGGTCACCTGTAATTCCTTGAGTTGGAGTTTTCTTTTGGTCATATGGTTGATTCCTCCAAATACATGATCTTCTGAATAGACTTATTTGTTCTTGGCAATGCTTTTCACCCTCAAATGCCTTATACAAATGTTAAATCTCAATGCCAAGCTGTCTGAGCTTTGCCTTCCATTTCATCTTCAGATTGCATTTCCAGCCACACCGCAGCCTTCAGTAATTCCGTCCAGCTTGACTCTCTGACCCAGCTCTGGCAGCTTTGCATATCCAAGAAGGCTGAGTCTTCAGATTATTCAAATGTTGTGTTTCCTGAGGTCTGACCTCTCTAGGGAGAAGACATTCCCACAGCTTTAAAGAGATGGAAAGAAAAAATGTTTGAAAATGGAAATAGACTTTCCATTGATAATATAAATAAATTTGTGAATTTAACAGACTATCTAGGTTTCCAATTGCCTAAGAAAACCAGCTGATTAAGAATTGACTCTTTGCAACAGTGTTGGGACAACTGATGAACTAGTTTTATTTTCTACTTCATATTCTGCGTATTTTGTACTTCAGTCAGGATAAAGCAAGTTAAAATTTAAACTTCAGGAAATTCTTCAATAACTTGTTTATAAAGTTTATCATTTCTTTTACTATTCTCCTGTACTAGCAAAATCTCTAATTAATTTGAATAGTAGATGTGAAGACTGAAGGGTAGATCTCAGATTTCACTTTACCTGCAAAGCTAACAAGTCAGCTTGCCACAGTTTCATGGGTGCTGGCAGACGACATGAGACTCTTGGATCAGAGATTCTCTGCAACAGCAGTAGCCAGAGTATCATCATTCTCTTGCACTGGTTGCCTGAGCCCGAGTTCCCACAGGCTGATGCCAAGAGAGCCATGTAACAACTACACACACAGTGGATTTCACTACAGGAAAGGAATCTGAGCTTAACCCCAATCCTTTATGATGAGCAGTAAGCAACCTGCCCTTTGCTCCAGGTGGAGACACTATCTCTGTCATCCAAGGCTGTTTACTATTCAAGCATTCTTGAAAAGATACTCGGGAGGAACAGCAACCCAGAGGTCCATGGAGAATCGACTCCTCATAGTCTTATACTATGTTGCACACACATATGTACCAGGTTGTCACAATGTTGATATAAATTCATAAATGGTAAATTGTGTAACAAGACAGATTCAAATTGAAAATGGCCCCCTTCCCCGAGACTGCTAATTTGTCAAGATAGTGGGGTTATCCTTTACTTTCCAGGATGAAGAAGGTCAGGTGGCACCAGCTTGTAGCTCTAAGGTATTTTAGATATAAGATGTGCCTGATAGTTTGTATCTACTATATGCCTAGCATATAGTAAGCATTTTAAGAGTAGCTGTTGTCATTGTTATTAGTGCCAGGCAAGGGTCAACAACTAGATTTTCCTGTTTCTCTGTTTCTGGACTCAAACCTGCACTACTTGGAAAGCTCTTCCCCAGATAGGTTTGTGTCTTGTTGCCTCGTTTCCTTCAAGACTTGGCTCAAAGGCTTTTTTCATAGTGAGGCCCACCCTAATTCACCCAAAGAAGTTGTCACATCCTCTCCCATCTGTTCTCCATCCATTTTACCCAACTTTTGCTCCCTAGCTTATTTTCTTTATTAACTTCTATTATTTACTTATGTTTTTATCTTCAGCTTCCCCCACTGGAATGTAAGTTTCATGAAGGTAGTGGTTTGTAGTCTAGTCCACTGATGAATCTCCAGCCCCAAACACAATCCTAGCCCATAATCAGTGCTCTAAGAGAACTAAGGCTCAAAGAGAGGAAGTATTTAGTCAGGATTTCATAACTAACAAGGCAGGATTGGGACTCAAATGCAGTTCTTCTGACTTCAAGTCCATTACTATTTCCACTGTGCAACACTTACTTTCCTCAGCCTCTCCCTACCTAGATGCCTCTAGGCAAGTCTAGGCTAGCTCTGCCTAGGAGCTGATAGGCCCCAGGAAAAGAAGGGAGGCAGGGAAGGGAGGAACTGTGAGGCCAGGCTGAGGCTGAAGGACAGGTCAGCTTTACAGGTGAGTCTATCAGGAAGCAGATCACCTGATCACACTATATCTGTGTGAGCTGGCCGTCTGGGTTAATCACACAGATCCATTTCTCTGAACCCTGTAAAAGTGAACTGTCAGAAGTCTAATCTCTCCAAGTCAGGACTGCCCATAGTAATAAACACTTTATATAGAACTTTAATCTACAAAGTAATTTATAAAACTCTCACAAATGAATCCTCTTAGGATTCCCAGGATGTGGGCAAGATAAAGATAGCAGGACTTGAAAATAATGAAATGTGTGAGAGAAAGAAAGCAAAAGTCCTCATGAGATGGCTGGACAGAGCCCAGAAAAGCTTACCTCGTTCTGAGCATCCACATGTTCCCATCACTGCTAACAACTTTTAGGAGCTCTTAAACACCAGGGTCTACATATCTTCCAGTCAGTGATAAATGCTGATCATCATCTCACACATCAGATCCGCCCCCCACCAATAGCACAGGGGTACATATATGTAGATATATATATAGATATGTGTGTGTATATATATATATATAGATATGTGTGTATATCTATATATACACACACACACACACACACACACCCATATACACACTCTAAGTAAATGACCCAAAAAATTTTCCCTTGAATCAGATAGTTCTGAGCTATCCATAAAGTAGCCACTAGACATGTGTATTGATTAAAAAATAAAGTTAAATGCAATTCCTCAGTCATGTTGCCGTATCTTTAGTGTTCAATAGACACATGTGACTGGTGGCTACCACATAGGACAGTGCAGATACAGGACACTTCCATCATTGCAGAAAGTTCCATTGGACAGTATCTCTCTAAGTGTGATCCGTGTGATACAGGACTGGTTTCAGTCTGCATCTCAACCTGGTGGAGCCAGAATTGTTTGATATGGCAGTCTGTTGGCAGCATGGTGCTAGAACTTAAGCCTAATATCTCTCTACACTTCTCTTCTGTTGGTGAACTTTGAGCCATTGCTTCATCTTGTCCTGTCTTTTGTGGCCATGGAGTGTCTTGTCAGGTCATACACTCACTGACCTTGAGTTCCCAACAGCTGAGCCTCTCCCCTTCCTGCTCCCCCCACTTGCAGTTGTTTTTCTTATCTGACAGTTCCTGGCCACATGAAGCTTAAGACAATCCACCTTGCTGTTATCTCACTCTGAGATATCATAAAGTTAATCCTCTATATCTGTTACCAATTTTCCTTCCCCTGGTGGGACTTGAACCCACAATCAGAGGCAACCCAAGGAAGAGCCCAGGGCTGGTGGGCCCCAAACCCACAATCAGCCCTTTCTTCCTCACAGGGTCCTTTTCTGTTCAGTGTCACGGATTTGAAACAAAACCGAAGCTGAGCATTCAACAGCACAAGCTTTTATTCAATGGCCAAAGAATGGAGAAATGGGAACTATGTTCACAAGTCAACTTCTCAGCTCTTGGAGAAATTAAGCTGCTGTTATAAAGGGTCAAAGTAATGAAGGGGAGGAATATTCATAGTTATTCGGGGGAACTGAGCAGGCTTTTTGGGGGAACAAGGGTGCCACCTCTTTTCTTTCCTTATTTGGTTATATTCTGCCATTGCCATGGCAGTTGTAAACTGTCATGGCGCCAGTGAGTGTGTTATGTAGCATGGTAATGTATTACAATGAGCGTATAATGAGCTGCAGGGTCTATGTCAGGTCAAGTCAGACTGCCCTGTTGCCTTCAACCCGTTTTAACTGGTTTTGACTATAGGTCTCAGCCATCTCCTGCTTCCTCTCATTGTGGTTTGCTGTACATTAAAGACAACACATTAGGCTTGTTCTGAGCAAGGTTTGTGGTTGATGTCTTATGGAGCCTGGGGCCAGGGTACATATCCAAATTAAAGTTACAGAGCATTATTAGCTATAATGTCAAAAGAGGAGTGACAACCTATGTTCTAGTAGAAATCGGCCAGATTTGGAGGAGGGAGAACTAGGGTTTGACACTGATGGTTTACTTCTAGGCCAGTCACCTAACTTTTCTAAAAGTCTCCTTTGTTGTCATTTGTAGAAGTATTTACATCTGCTGGATATTCAGGGGAATATTTTAAGACTATGAAATATACCTATATAATCAATTTTATATTGGGGAAATTTAATTAAGAACAAGTTCTCCCAACCCAGAAAACCTTTCCACAAAGGTAGTAGACAAAGAAAAGTTTTATTAATAAGCACTAAATCAGAATGTGATATGCATCGCAGGCAGTCTGCTAAAAGACTGCAAAGATAGAAAGGAATCTCACCCTTTTATAAAGCCAAGCAGATACAATCTGTTATCTATATGGTCTCAAGATAAACAATAATCAGTCCTCAAGTCAGAGAACTTGAAAGCACCATTTGTCACACTCAAAGTTCATCCTAGACTCACCTGGTAATTGGGGTGACCATCTGTGGTAGCTAATTGGCTATATACAAAGGAGAAACAACCTTCTCATATCTTTGTGACAGGAGGTAGTTTTGCAACTTGGAGGAAGGCACCCGCCAAAGTTAGGTTCTTACCTTCTCACAGAACCTGGGATATGGGGGCCCTATCTCCCTTGATGATTACATTTCAAAGGGATTTTGACTTCAGTTGGGGAATTAGCGGTCTGGGAAGTTTTGTCAATAGAGATCAATTTGACCAAAGAAGGAACCTCCTCTTCAGAATTGTAGAACAGGCAAAAAATGGGTTCTTCCATCTCTGAGTGCCCTTTTTCCCTCTTCCAAATGCTAATTTCTCCAAAATAACCCATTCCACCTGCTTCAGTCCCCACAGGACTTCTACTTGGGATAAAGTTTTAGTTGATAAGAGCTGATGGATTCTAAGTTAATATTTTTTCCAGGAATGTGTGCATTTTAAGCAGAGTGCCAGAAAGATCAAGATGCTTGATAGATACAAAGAAATGAATCTGTGATGGGAAAATTTCAGGAAGGTGGGAGAGAGAACTTGAGCACAGGCCTCTTCAGTGTCCCCCTAAACTATATCACAGAAGCAAGTTACTCCTTTGCCCATAGCTGATTCTGTGGTGGGTGGAGGCTTGCGGGGGCAGGAGGTGCTGTTGGCATTTCTTGTTGCTGGGTCATGTGTCTGGAGATACTGGAAACTTAATAATGGTTTTGAGGATAACGAAAGGAAAATTTTTAAAGTCTAAAAGTGTGTCAGTGAGAAGGAGGCCGCTTAGGAGAAAAAAAATCACATCCTTTGTACATCAGCCCAAGCTTCCAAATTTCAGAAATGCTAAACACTCAATAGGATTTCATCTTATTTATTCTCCTTTTCTTGCTAAGCTTTTCTCCTCCATTTCCCTCTGAACCTGGTTGCTTTCTTCACTTTATCATTTCGGTTCAGTTTCCTACCAGCTGTTATGAAACAAATAACTAGGGCCTTTTAAAAGGATAAATTCATATTTTGCCTCTCAGTTTCCTATTCTTGCCTACATCAAAAACATCTGGTGAGTCTAATTTTAAATAATCAACCTTTTCAGCATGGTGATTAGAAGATATGTATATAAGTTTGCATTCATTTGTAGAAATTCTTCCTAGGAGCCATTCATTTTTCATCAAGCTCCCCCTGCTTTTCATTAATCTCTTCCTCACCTTCTCCCTGTGGTCAACCTGCCTGAGGAAGCAGCTCTATTTCACTCCGTCTCATGATCTAGTAAGCCATCAGACTTCATTATTTCAGTAATGGAATCTGTCAGGGTCAGCCACTGATGGCTATTAATGACCACTTTGTTGATAAATAGGGGGTAACTGTAACGATATTCCTTTTAAGCAAATAAAATATGTTCTGATGAAGAATTCTTTCTGCCCAGTTGGAATCCAATTAAGCCAGCTTCTGGAGAAAGGCTCATTCAGGATCTCTCCTCTTACGAATATAGTCACAGAATCAACATAGTTTAAGTTTGACTTCTTTCAATAAAGCTCTTATCTCTTTGGAAGCAATTTATCTTTCATCAAAACAGACATAAAAGTGATTGCTCTGCAATCTTCCCTGGCTACAGACCTCCCCATCTCAGACCCTAACACAAACTTGTACACACAGACCCACCACCCGTTTACCATATCTAACACTATGGTTTTGCTTCAACTTGTTCATGTTACCATTGGGGATCTCTTCTTAGATTGATGTAATTATTATGGAGGTTTCCATGTATTACATAGCAACATGAAGTAGATTCTGACCTGGGATTAGAAGTCTACCTAGGGGTGACAGTCAAAATATTTACCAACCTGGGCTAGCCCAGCAACATAGTGGTTAAGTTCACGGACCCTGCTTCAGTGGCCTGGGGTTCGCAGGTTTGGATCCAGCTGTGGACCTACACACCACTCTTCAAGCCATGCTGTGGCAGTGTCCTATATACAAAATAGAGGAAGATTGGCACAGATGTTAGCTCAGGGCCAATCTTCCTCGCACACACACACAAAAATTTACCTATCTGTACAACACAGACACCAACCAAGAACCTTACAGCACAATGAGAGAGAAAGACACATGTAAACAAAAATATATTTAAAGCTTATGGAAGTGCTATGAATGAACAGGACATTATACCATGATAGGAGTAACTATTTAGAGAAAGTGTACAGGGAAGGCTTTTCTAACCATTTTTATTTTCAAGCTGAAACTTGAAAACATAAGAAATCAGCTGTATAACAACATCTTGAGAATTTGGACAAATTATTAAGAAAACTTTTGTTGCAGAGATGTGTATCTGATTCTTTGGGGAAGAAATGTGCCCTGCAAATATTAAGTTATAGTAGTTGTTTGTCTTTTTTCCCACATGTTGAGTATTGCTGTCTCTTTAGAAAAATAGAAAAGTAGTTTTGCAGAGTAAAATAATTCCTGAGGCTTAATATTGATAGAAAAGGATAAAGTGACATCACTGCAAATTGTTTACTACAGATGAAAATAAAATTTCTGTTTCTTGTAGCAAACACAAATTCTAGTCTTTTAGTAACTTAGGACTTTTAGTAAAATGAAAACCAAGGTTTATGGCCCATCTACCCTGCTTTTTCTTATAGCTCCTCCTTGCCATCACCCATGTAGTGTTGCCCATCTTATCAAGTGGCCCATCAGCCAAGCCAGAACCCTGAGCGTCATTCCTGCCATCTTCCTTGCCTCTCAGAGTCTATGGCTATGTCTCTCATTTCTGCCTCCTCAATATCACCTGAGTTCATTCCTTCTTCTCCATCCCTTCTGCCTCAGCCTTAATTTGGGACTTTATCTCTTGACAGGAATAGTGCTATATTCTCTTAACTGATCTTTTTTCCATTTCCAGTTCATACTCATGCTAGTGCCCAGTCTAATTTCTAAAGCACAAATATGAGCAGGTCTCTCCTCTTCCTAGAAACCTGTTGGCTCATTCCTAGTTCCTTATGCATAAAACATGATATGCAAGGCCCAACAAGAATTGTTCCCTGCCTTCCTACTCCATCTCATCCCCTCTATACTACCTACAGATCCTGATTACATTCTCTATCACAAGCATGCTCCCTCTTTCTGGAGCATCTTTCCCCTCCTTGTCACCTGCACACTACTGTTCATCCTTCAAGACTCAGCTCAGTACACTTCTTCTTGGAGCCCTCCCCCGACAGCTGTCGAGGGGCTCATCCTGGAGGAATCCCTCCCACCTTCCTTCTCCAGATCCAGGTTTCTTCATCTGGAGCTCCACTTATATATACTCTAAGTATCTCCAAGTCAATATGTCTCAAGCTGACTCACTGCCTTCTCCCTAAAACTTGGTCATCTCACCAAATTCTCAATTTTGGTGAGGGGTACCATTCTACAAAGCTAAAAACCTTCAGTTTTCATTTTCCCCCTTGCAACCACTCCCAATCACTGAGTTCTTCCAATTCTCTCTCTTGGTAATCCCCACTTCTCTGTCCCACTGCCACTGCTGTCTGTCACTTCTCACCTTGTTTACTGCAGCAGCCTCTTTACTGGTCCATTTTCTAGTCCATTTGCCACACAGCCAGGCCATTCGTCTGATCATTTCTGTTCTCTTGCCTAAAATCATTTAATGGCCACCCATTGCCCTCAGGATAAAGTTAAAACTTCTCCAGATGGCTCCTGAGGCCCTTCAAGATGTGGCTCTTGTGTACCTCTTCAGGCTCATCTCTCTTGAGGATCCTTACCTCACGTTGAATTACTTTCAGTTCTTATTATGTGCTGTGCTTTCTTGCCTCTAGGGAATTGATCCAATTTGTCTCGATAAACCCTTCTTATTTTTGAGGCCTCAGCTTAGGATCAATTTCTACAGCAAGCTTTCTTCATCAGTCCCCAAATCCAAGTCAAGTGTCCCTCCCTAATGTTCCACATAGCATCCTGAACTGAGCCCATCCTCGAGTTTATCACCCTGAATTAGAAATGTCTCCTACTGAACTGTGAAATTCATGATGCCAGGAACTCTGGCTGTTTTGGCCAAGGTTGTATCATAGGTGCTTAGCATCATGCCTGATACTTAATAGATATTCAAAAAAATATTTGCTGGATGAATGCATAAGTAATTAGACAATGATATCCCTTTAACCTAAGTTACAAGTCTTTTAATAAGCTGATCCCAGGATGAAAGTACTTTGAGAATGTATACATAAGAATCACCATACTAGAGTATCCTAGGGGCCCATTCATCCTAGTATTGTGTTACTAAGAGTTGAAGAAGCGTGCTGGGGAACGACAAGCTGATCTTCCCTTTTATAAACTTTAAGGTATATCCAAGACTCGTGTCCATTTGATAAACCTATATCCCATAAGGTGGGGGGGATAACCAAGCCTCACATCCATTTAGAAGACTTATATTCCTATTCAAAACCCTGTTACCTTTTCTTCCTCTTAAGGTTCATAAACTCATTCATAGTGAATGAAGTTACATTTCCTTACATTGTTACTTCCTGTCTTTGTTGGGGAAAATAGAGGTTAAGTAGTTAGGTTTATTGAAATTTTACTAGAAAGATAGAAAGTTGTACCTAGGCATTTGCATTTATTTCAAGTCTTTTCTAAATTGCGTGGTAGTTTGATTATAAAGCCACGAGGGATTAGTGTTTTGCTTTAAGAATTTTTATAGAGAAAAGCTAGTCAGATGAATAGGGTACTCTTGCAAGTGAGGTAAAATAGTATTGGCAGAGACACAGAAATGCCTGAATCTCGTTCTTGACCCACTGTCTAGAATGCTGGCAGTTTTCCAAAAGAAACATGTAACCAGAGATGAAGCTGCACAAAGGATTGCTTTATTCTACCCTTTTGGTCCTAAATCCACACTGAGTCTCTAATCTTATCATCTTGGATGTCAAGAAATACACCAGCAAGGAAGATGGTGTAAGTACAAGACAGTGGTAGCCAGACGAAAGACCATTTGCCCCCAGGGCTATTTAAGACCTTTGGTCACTCTTACTTTGAGACCCCACTCACATACCTTAGATATGTAAATTATATTTAATGTGTCATTAATATATAACTGTCAGAACTGATCCAGCTAGTTGACAATGTTGCATTTTATATTTACGTTAAATGCTTGAGGTTGCGTGTTTGTATTTTGGATCATTTTATCCAGGTCTTAAAATTTTCATAGGCCCTTCAGAACACCTGCAGGTTCCCACCTGCCCACCCCAACTCTGGCGTTATTAGGGAGGGAAAGCTTTGGGGTTCTGCCCCTGGTTATATTTTACGTAGCTACACGGAATAAAGAAGAGCATCACGAAAGACAAAAGCATAAGGGAAAGCCAAAGAAAAAGGTGGCCATGATGTCTCCTACTTGGGACCACCTTCCCACTCAGACCAGGGAGGAAGTGGAAATCAAGAGACAGCCCCCCACCCACCCTAGGGAGATTTGTGTACAGGTCTCACACAAGGGTCCACACGCTAGAAAAATGTTAGATTGGATCACGTGAAACTGCCCTTTCTAAAGGTCAAAATGGTTAAATATCAGTCTTTTCACATGTTTCAGCCTGGTAATTCAATGAGTGTCCTTGAATTTGACCAATCCATAAAATCACTTATGGGAGACAGTGTGAGAGAAAGGGGGTATATTTGTTTCCCAGGCTGCCATAACTACCTACCACAAACTGGGTGACTCAAACAACAGAAATGTATTGTCTCCCAATTCTGGAGGCTAGAAGTCCAAAATAATGGCGTCAGCAGGGTCGGTTCCTTTTGAAGGCTGTGAGGGAGAATCTGTTCCATGCTCCTCTCCTTGATTCTGGTGGTTTGCTGACAATCTCTTGCATTCTTTGGCTTGGTAAATGCATCACCCAATTTCTTAATCTTCACATACTGTTATGCCTGTATGCTTGTCTGTGTCCTAATTTCCCCTTTTTATAATGTCATTAGTCATACTGGATTAGGGCTCACCCTAATGACCTTATTTTAACTTGATCATCTACCAAGACCCTATTTTCAAATAACATCACATTCACAGGTACTGGGAATTAGGACTTCAACACTTTTTTGAGGGGGTGGGGGGAGCAGACACTCTTTAACGTGTAACAGGGGGAGGGAGCATATCTATGATCTCCTGGCCAAAGGCACTGATCTGCTTCTGCCTCCAGTGTTATCAAATGTTAATTATATTGTCACATCCCTGTGTCTAGAAATCTCTGCTGACTTCTATTATTAGTCATATAGATCTTAAAATCCCAGGGCAAATTTCAGCCTGGAAAGAGTTGAAGTCAGATAGGGACAGACCTGGAATAGTGATATTTTATTGTAATACAGGCTAAAAAAATCACTATTGGAAGTCCTTACACTACAAGTCAGTTCCAGCAGCTTCTACCTTGAGCCAGTCCAAGCCTGAAAAGAGCTAAATTGCATGAGCTGTTATGTGCCCCTCTTGTAGCATAACAGAGAAGACATCGAATAAACTCAATTCTAATGAAGTCTAATAAGCAATGCTAACAGAAGGGAGCCCTGAAGTATGGCTCACAGCCGCTGAGGAACCTCTAAACCTGTGATATTTGTAACACCACCTACTAGGTGGTTCTTTTATTCTCATATAGCTGATCCTCCTGTCACCCATCAGTTAATGTTTGTCTGTTCTCACCACAAGAGTTCAAATTCAGCTAACGTCTATGGGCATCTGCTGAAAGCCCTTTGCTGCTGCGTGTTTTTCCATTTTATCTCATTTAATCTTTACAACCATGCTAAGGGATAAACTTGTGTTGTTAGCTGAGAATCGAATCCCAGACTTGGTGCGATGTCCAGTGTCCTCTCCAATACCCCCACAATTTGATAATGTTCTGAAGCAAAATACACATGGTGCTGATGACCAGAATCCTTCTAGCAGAGTCCCTCAGGCTAGTTTCCCTTTAGTCTTCCAGGTTTAAAAAGTAAAGAGGGGCCTCCAGGTGCTGTTACAAAGGCAAGGTAACTGAGACTGCAAACTGCCTCTTCAAACCCAGCAGAAGAAAGTGGGAAATTGGTGGATCTGAGAACTAGCATAAAAGCCATGAAAAACCCCTAGGAAAACAGAAGGTGATCAAGTCCACACGTGGGGGACACATAACCCATGGGGAAAAGCGCTGAGAGCCACCCACAGGGTACTTGGTTCCCTGTGAGGGTCTCCACACTGCCCTGGGCAGGGGCCGCCTGCCTGCTGACCAAGCAAAGCAGAGAAACAGCAGCCTCAGCCCAGCACCTTCTCCAGCCACTGGAGTAACTTCAGGACAGGGCCAGGGCTGCCGATCTCAGCCTTAGCAGCACATTAGAACCACTCACAGCGTTTTAAAACACCCTTATGCTCAAAGCCTTACCTGGAGCCCATAGAAATAAAACAGACTATGAGTTCAGTCCAGGTGTCAGTATTTTTAAAGCTCCCAGGTGGTTCCAACGTGCTCCAAGGTCAAGAACCACCGAGTTATAGCGTGCGGCGAGGGAAGGGAGCAGCCGGCTGGCTCGGAGCTTTCCCTCCTCCTGCTCCTTCCAGCCCAAGCGTTAGGGAGTGTGAGCTAGAGCAGCGGCCCAGGCAGGCGTCCATGGAGGCTTCCAGGCAGGATGTGGGCAGATGGCAGATCTTGGAACCCTCATTTTAATGCTAGAGGTCCTCTACCCTAAGGTCCATCCTTCTCCCCAACCAGAATCACCAGGAGGGGCCCAAGCCAGAGCGTGAGTCGTCACGGCATCTCCTGGTGTATGGAACCAGTCATGGTAGCTTACATCCCCAGGGGAACACAAACTCATAAGAAAAAATACCTAGGCATATGAGAAGCAATCTCTGCAAAAGAAATACAAGTGCACCAATCTTTGCCCGACAATTCAGAAGTAATGCAGCATACAAAGGAACAAAAAAATCAAATTGACACAGACAGCAATACTGGATGCAAAAACGATAAAGGTCTTGGGAATTTTTATGTTAACTTATGGGGAAAAAAACCCTTAAAACTATTATAGGACATAAAAGAACTAGTTAAAAATATACAACATGTTCATATTGCGATCATTTAACATTATAAATTGCAGAAGATGTTAGTTTTCCCCCGAATTAATCCACAGATTCAACAGTTTCAATTCAAATGTCAAAAAGATTTGAGGAACTTGACAAAGTTGTTGTGAAATGTTTATGGAAGAATAAAAGTTCATCACATCCACAATTTGTGTGAGGAAGAGGAAGGACCAAGGAAAGACGCCAAGGCCTCCATCTCTCAGTCTAGTGCTGATTTCACCCCACTGGGCTACAGTTGCATTTAAATAGCATATGTAAAGGTAAAAAACGATGCTGCTTGTCATATTATGGGACAATTTTCTTGCTCACAGAAAGGTTTAAAATTAACGTGAGTCGGAATGGCACCAAAACTCATTCGGTTTATCCCTTTGAAGAATTCTCATGGTGAATGCCACTCCAAATGCACAGGGACAAAGGCAATGCCATTGAATGAGTGGGAGCAGGGGAGGGCTCCATACAAGTGAACGCCGTCCTCACAGCCTGGAGAGTCCCCTCTCTCTCTCCACGAGTGTGCACACCTACAGCAACACCCAAGTATCAGGGCAAGAACGGGCCCAGGCAATGTGTGTTTGTTTCCTGTGGCTGCCACAAACTTAAAATAACACTTCTGTCGGCTTAAAAAAAAACACCAACTGGGGCCAGCCCGGGGACGTAGCAGTTAAGTTCACGTGCTCCACTTCCACGACCCAGGGTTTGCCAGTTCGAAACTCCAGGCGCGGACCTACGCACTGCTTATCAAAGCCATGCTGTGGTGGCGTCCCATATAAATTAGAGGAAGATGGGCACGGATGTTAGCTCAGGGCTAATCTTCCTCAAAAAAAAGAAAAAGAAAACACAAACTTGTTACTTACACTTTAGAAGTCCAAAATGGGTCTCACTGGGCCAAGTCAAAGTGTCGGCAGGGCTGCATTCCTTCCGGACGTTCTAGGAGAGAAAGCCTTACCTTGCACTTTCCAGCTTCTAGAGGCCGTCTTCTGCCATCTTCAAAGACTGAATCACTGACCTAAAGCTCCTGCCTCCCTCTTCCGCTTTTAAGGAGCCTTGTGATCACACGGAGCCCGCTTGGATAATCCAGGCTCCTCACCCTATTTGAAGCTCAGCTGATTAGCAGCCTTAATTCCCATCTGCAACTTTAATTCCCTTTTGCTGTGTAACACACCATATACAGATTCCAGGAGCTAGATGTGGACATTTCGGGGGGATCATTATTCTGCCTACCACCAAATGCATCAGGTTCAAATGTTTAGTTGGCTGGAGTTAAACAGTGTCCTTGTTACTGTCACAAAATTTAGAAAAGTGGTGAGTATATCATCGGGAAATTCACAGTTTATTTACCCAGATCCACAACCACCCACGTGCCCAGAATATTGCTAAAAGGAGGGCCTCTCTCCCAGTAACTATAAAACCATCGTACCCTTGTAGAGTGAGATGGAGAACCGAATCAATTTTTCAGAAGTTCCTGTTTCCATTATATAGATATTCTATGTAAAAGTGTTCTTTTGATGTGACTTACTCTAATAAGTGCTTCAATTTTAACATGTATGTAACCTAGCAAATTAATTTCTTCCCAAGACACTAAAGTTAATGTGTTTTGTGGTGTGTCTGTGTGTGTGTGTGTTAATCTGAGTACACAATGCATCAAGGGGCTCATCTTCTATCATTTTCTTGCATTTCTTTAAAACTATCTGGCTTATTAGATTTTTCCTGTAACTTTTGTCCCTTAATGTCTTTTAAAAGTATAAATTGCATACTCTCATAGAACTACTATCTAGAAGAAATGGAACTATGAGGCTGTGAAGCTGTGATTTTTCTAGGACACACACACACATACACACACAACATAGCCGTCGTACATCCAGGTTCAGAGGTCCGGAATCATTTTTGTGTTACAGAGTATTAGGGGATTACCTCCTTCCTGAAAAACTTGCCTAGTCAAAAGAACATAAATTTTGCATCTATTTTCAGAGGGTTTCTGCCCCAGCCCCGTCCCGAAATCACCTAAAGATTAAGTTAGAAGAAAAATGTTTACATCAGCACAGGCGCAGGACACGAATCAGCTGGAATCCAGGGAAAGAGAATAAGCATTGTAAGAAATAGTGGAAGAAATTGTAATTTAAAAAAAAATGTTAAAACTGTTGTTAATGTAATGTTAATGTAAAAATGTTAAATTAAAAAAGAACTGGGAGATGTGCATTAAAGACTTACATTAGATAATTGCTCTTTAACTGTAAGCTCCTGAACGACAGGGCCCACACAATACCCCATCCATTTTTGTGTCTCTCTGTGGGAAGCACTGACTGGGCTTCCATGGATAGCATCTAAGTGGCTCTGAATGTGAAATTTATCCACAAACACAGCAAGAAGGAGGCTTGTGCTCCTAATGTATTTCACAGGTAAGGCACAGTGTGAATTTCAGGATCCAGACCCGATGATGCAGGATCCAGGAACGAGCAGTACAATTTGTTAAGCAGCAGATTTTCTGAAGTGAGGTCGTTTGACCCCTCGAGGCTGCGTGCCTGACGGCTAAACTGTGCTGAAGCCACAGAGCAAAGAAGCACACAGACTGCAGAGCCAGACTGACTGTGTCTCAAAATCCTAGTTCCGCCACTCACTGTGTGACCTTAGACAAGTTACTTAACCTCGCTGTGCCTCAAGTTTGTCATCAGCAAATGGAGATAACAATAGTACCTACCTCACAGGGTTGTCGTGAGGCTTAAGTGAGCTAATTTGTGTAAAGCATTTAGGACAGTGCTTGGAACATAGGAAATATTATACAAGTATTTGCTGCTATTATTATTTGTATTGTTGTTATTATCACTACCACCACTTCTCAGTGTCCCTGAAGAAGTATTAGCTTGTAAAGATAAAGGATCATTATTAGTTGCAGGAGAGAGGAAGGGTAATGTCTATGGAAAGTCCTCAAATTTAATAGCTTTATCTTCGTCTTCTACAAAGTCCTGATTTGTCAGAATATTTAGTCTCCCAAATGATCTATATTTGGGCATATTATTGCCCTTGCCTCTATAACCAAGGTAATGAGGAAGTCTAGTATTTAATCGTAACTGTTTTCTTCTCTACCTTTTATGTGTCATGCGCTCCCAAAGGCCTCTGAATTTGCTTGTTCACTTATTCCACAAATTTTTATTTAGTATTTAATATTTAAATGCTATGTGCCAGGCCCTATCCTAGGAAAAATCCCTCCTTTTATGGAGCTCACATTGATGGAAAAAAACAAACAAACTAGCCAATAAATAGACCAACAAAAAAATGTCATATAGTAACAAATGCTGTAGAGAAAACAAACCAGGGAAATGTGCCATAGAGTGACTCAGGCGGGGTAAGGACAGGCTGATTTAGGGTAAATTGTCAGGAATGGCCTCACTGAGGAGGTGGCATTAAAATTGATTTCGAATAAGAAGGAGCCAGCCATGGGAATATCAGTGGAGAGCATGTTCCCGGCCGTGGGAACAGCCAGTCCTAAGGCCTAATGTGGAAACCAGCTTCTGGGGCTGAAGGATCAGAAAGAAGCCAATGAGGCTCAAGCAATTCATGTAGAAGGGATGGGTCATAGGAGATGAAGAAGGAGGGAGAGGCAGGGCCAGATCATGGAAGGCCTTGTAACCAAAGTAAGGAGTTTGGACATTATTCTAAGTGCAATGGGGGATCTCTGAGGGATTCAAGCAAGGGGGTACACAGGCGAGGCTGGAAACAGTGAGAGCAGGGGAAGCTCTTGCAGTAATTCAGACGTGAGCCCTAATGTCTCGCAGTATAGAGATGGCAGTGGAGATAGAGAGAGGTCGACAGGTTTGGACAGAAAATACATTTTGGAGATAGAATTAATAGGATATTGGTGAGTTTTTTGCAAGGGGAGAATGATGGAAAGAATGACTCAAGTTTTTGAGCTGTGCTTCTGGATGGATGGTATTGCCATCAACTAGGATGGGGAAAGTGGGGAAAATTGGGGATGGGCGTGTGCAATCTGGAGTTCTATCGTGGCCGTATGAGGTCAGGGATGCCAATTAGACATATCCAAGTACAGAGACCAAGTAGGTAGCTAGATATTGTTTATGCCTTATTAACGAGTTGTTGGTGAGCTTGAATAGGAAGGATACTTTTATTGAAGAGTTCCGTGAATGAAGTCTAGTTATATCAACAGCAATGCACAGCCGTTGGGGTAGAGGTTTTGTTTTCCATTTCCTATCTCCTGTTGCTATCCCTACATCCCTTGTATAAGATCTCACGTAATGTTCATGTGCATCTCAAGGCTTTTACAAGTAAACACTCTTAATCCTTAAAACCCAAAAAAGTATTGGTTATAAAATGAAAGCAATGAAAAAGCTAACTGAACACTCTGATGTAGTTAAAGGACCACTAGTCAGGGATCATGAGGCCAGTTCCTAACAAAAAGTGAGATATAGAAGAAAACAAATGAGTCCCAGGTTTGAATCCTAGCTCATTCCTTTACTAATTGAAAGACCTAGAACAAATTATGGAATATTTTAGAACCTCAGTTTTCTTCACCTATAAAATGGGGATAATAATTGCTGCCTTATGGGCGCCTCATGAGGATGAAATTTGCTGACATCTGTGAAGACCTACCCAGTTTCTGACACATGGTGGACACCTGTAAATATAAGGGTTTTTTTCCCCACTCTTTTTACCTATCAATGTAAACTTGCACAAAGCATTTAATATTTCTCTATCTTGTTTCATCAACTGTAAAAGGAATATGCTTCACTAGATGATCAGTAAGCTTTATTTTAGCTCTTAAAAAAAATAAATAAATTATCCTCTTGATAACCAGATAAACTTCTTGGTTAAAGCTGCTTTTTACATGATACCAGTGCGTCTTTCTGCAAACTAAAGTCACACTTAGATCAGGGAAGACAGAACCTTCAGAAGCAGAAATTAGACAGAGAAATGCCCCTCCAATGATGCAGAAATTTTCTCCTCTCAAATCACCAAAATTTCAGAACAAGCAACTTTGTAGAAGATGGAGTAAGTGAAATCTCACTGTGGCAACTTTAGTATCATTCACTGCGAATACAGTCTGAGAGAACTCAAAACCCAAAGCTCTTCATCTCAGGCTTTTCTAAACTGGATAGGAAGTTTGGAGGTCTGAGCCAGCCAGATTGACAAGTGATGAAAGGGATGAAATGTGGAACTAAAAAGAAGTTTCTAGAATCCTAGCAGCTCAAAGAGAAAGTGACTAAGACAAGAGGGAGATACAGAAGTTTAGCTCAAGTTAGAAGAAGGAGTCACTAGTTAGGGAATTTCTGTGTCCCCCTCCTCCAGGGCACTGTCAGAATAAGTCCAAAGCACTTGTCCGTCTGTGACAACAGCATTGGTCTGAGTCCAAGAAGAGTGCATCTGAAACTCACGCTGAGAAAGACTCTCTTGATCATAGGACTTAGGAACCAAAACAAAAATGTATGTGAGCCTTGTGGTAGAAATAATATCAGTTTATCAGTACAGAGATAGTGACTCCAAGAGCAAGGCCACAATGAGAAGCCCATAAGAGGTATGAACAAAGAGAACCCCAAGGAAACTTTATTTAAGGCTCCAAACCTGTGCCAAGCTAATTAAATAATGAAAAAATCTGTCTATCCCACAGATATGTTTTGTTTGGCTTGTACCCTCTGTATTTTTTTAATTGTACTTGCTTGTCCTTAGACACTGTCCAGTTTTGCAAGCACTAGTCTCTCTATCATCTTATACCCACCACATAACTCAGTTATATTACTATGCTAGCCCCTTAAGCATTTGAGTTCACAGCTATTGGTAATTGCCAGACTGACTCATTTTTAAGTATTAAATACTTGAACGTAAGCTGACTGCAGAGATGACAGAAAAAGAGGACAATCACAGGAAAAAGAGGAAAATGGGAAAAGGCTAGAAATTCTAGCATCACCATCTTTGGAATAGGCATCTCCCTGGCCCAGCCCAGTTACAACAGCTACAAATCATGCCGTGCATAGGTCAAGTGAAAGGGGTGCCTGCCATGTTCATGGCTGCCGGTCTCTTTCAACGAGCCTTTCTCTATCTGGGGAAATTCCCAAAAGCCAGAACTCAAATTCCCAGACTTATTAATTGCTGGGACATTGGCTCATAGCCTAGGTTGCACCAAATAGCAGCACCCTGGCAAAACTGTGACGTGGAAAAGAGCAAAGTGAACGAAAAGGATGAGCGAGCCCCCTCCTTTTTTGCCAGCATGGAGGTGGCTGAGGCGTCAGGCTTCCAGTGGTTGCATAATTGAGCCCCTGGTATAGCGAGGCAGGAGCTTCTGTTGCTGTTCCCTATGGTGCTCAGTGGACAAAGAAAACAGCAGAAGTTTCCTCATCGGACCAGGTCTGCAATGCAATTTAACATGGGAATTTTAGCCCAGAACCCAGCCCTCTCTAGAATTCTTTGAACTATTCAATATCATTTTATTAAACTCATTTTCTGCTAACTCAGCCCAAATTAGCTTCATTTGCTTAAAACCAAAGAACCCTGAGTGATAAAACAAGCAATAGCAGACCCATCTTTGAGAATCTTTCACTGGGGCTGTCTTGGGAGAAAGCCATTCACAATAATTTCCATGCACCCTAACACCTATGAAAGAAGCCCCAGATTTCATAAGGCCACCCTTGTTCCCAAAGAGGAAGTGCACAGTAGAAATATTTCTTTGATCCTTGCTCTGTGAATCCTAATGTGTACTTTCTGTAGCAATATCACATTGCACACCCATTACTCAGTACTCCTGGCAGCTGACTTAATTGTTACCATCCACAGAAGAGGTCATTAAATTTTCACCATTTGCTACTTAGTCAGTTAGGGAAAATGACAGAGTTGAGAAGTGCATTATCAGCCATTCTGGGAGATGGTCTTACTCTGCAAGGCCCCTGTGTTAAGTGATGAACTAGTTCCACATTGACAGACCTCTGTGCCAAGGAGGCAAGCAAGGCACAGATTTTAAGCTAAGCTATAAGTATGACAGCAAGCTGGTTTTCATTTCTCTTAGAGCCAAACAAGGGGCATAGGAGGTTTTGGCTACAGAAGGGATTTTTAGACAGAATGAAGAACTCAGCACATTAAGGAAGGCTGTGAAACATTCTTCTCTATGATTTCCATCTGCTAGACAATATAATATTTACTACCAATGGTATAGCAATTCTCATTTATATTCCTCATGATTATCCTTTGAAGGGGATACTATTAAATAATCCCCATTTTATAGGAGAAAAATCTTAGAGGGATTAAGTAGCTTGTTTAAGGTCATAGGGGATCCAAACTTGGGTTTTCTGATTCCAAGCTGATGGCTTTTTCTCCTACATCAGTGGCTTTCAAACTGTGTTCTTGGGATCTCTGGGGATACCTGAGACACTTTAAGAAGTCCAAGAGGTCAATACTATTTTCATAATAATAGTAATACCCAAAGAAATGAAATAACTATCTCGAAGACATAGCTGCACCCCCATGTTCATTGCAGCATTATTCACAACAGCCAAGACATGGAAACAACCTAAGTGTCCACTGATGAATGGATAAAGAAAATATGATATATATATATATATATATATATATAATGTAATATTATTCAGCCATAAAAAAGAAGGAAATCCTGCCATTTGTGACAACATGGATGGACCTTGAGGGCATTATGCTAAGTGAAATAAGTCAGACAAAGAAAGACAAATACTGTATGATCTCACTTATATGTGAAATCTGAAAACATCGAACTCACAGAAACAGATTAGAATGGTGTTTACCAGGGACTAAGGGGTGGGGGAAATTGGGAGATGTTGGTCATAGGGTACATAACTTTCAGTTATAAGATGAATAAGTTCTGGGGACTTAAGGTACAGCTTAAGTGACATGAGTTAACAATACTGTATTGTATACTTGAGCATTGCTATGAGAGTAGAGCTTTAATATTCTCACCAAAACAGCAACAACAAAATGGTAATTATGTGAGGTGAAGGATGTGTTAACTAACCTTATTGTGGTAAACATTTCTCAATGTATATGTGCATCAAATCATCACATTGTACCTCTTAAACTTACACAATGTTTCTGTTAACTATTTCTCAATAAAGCTGGGAAAAAATAAGGTGTGATTTTCCCTTTTCCCTTCCATCCTTTTGTTGGGTGATAGTGGAGTTTTCCAGAGGATATATGGTGTGTGATATAATAAGAGACTGAAGCACAAGCATGTATGGGAATCCAACTGTCTTCTATTAAGCCAGACATAAAAGAGATTTTCAGAACTGTAAAACGGTGCCATTCTTCTCACTATTTGATTTGTTCTGAAAAATATAATTATTTTTCATAAAAATGTTATTTATGTTAACATGTAATGGGTTTATTAGTTTATTTTTAAATGAATTGATAAACTATTGTTTTTCCGTGTTCTCAGTTTTCATTTCTAATACGACAAATATTTATACAGATGGTCCCTGACTTAACGGTGGTTCAACTTAACAATTTTTCGACTTTACGATGGCTCAAAAGCGATATGCATTCAGTAGAAACCTTGAATTTTGATCTTTTCCTGGGCTAGCGATATGCAGTATGATACTCTCTCGTGATGCCCAGCAGAGGCAGCGAGCTGCAGCTCCCAGTCAGCCCCGTGATCACGAAGATAAACAACCGATACACTTACAACCGTGCTGTACCCATCCAACCATTCTGGTTTTCACTTTCAGTATAGTATTCAACAAATTACATGAGATATTCAACACTTTATTATGAAATAGGCTCTGTGTTAGGTGTTTTTGCCCAACTGTAAGCTAATGTAAATGTTCTGAGTACATTTAAGGTAGGCGAGGCTAAGCTAGGATGTTTGGTAGGTTAAGCGTATTAACTGCATTTTCAACTTATGATATTTTCAGTTTAGGATGGGTTTATCTGGACATAATCCCATTGTAAATCAAGGGAGATCTGTAGATCTCTGCAGATCTGTAGATATTTGTTTCTGTGTAACCCACAGAAACAAAAAGTCTTTGGAATCCTCAATAGTCTTTAAGTGTGTAAAGGAGTCTTGAGACCAAAACGTTTGAGAACTGCTATCCTGCCTTATAGCTGCCTTAAAAAAAATCCAGGGTAACTACAGATTTACCTTGATTGTATTATTTTTAACAATTTGGTGTCAGCGCTCAACCTACTTTTTCTGCTTACATTTCTGCATCCTCTTCCTCCCTAGTCTTGTTTTGGATTGATGAGTTCATGAAAGACAGCAAAAAGTCTTGGATTATAAAGTAGTGATTATAGACTCAAGCACCTTCTTCCTCTCGGATTCCTAAAGTACCTAGTTCACTGTATGTTCAACTAATATTTGGTTAGTGGATGAATGACTAAAACTGATTGCTGTCACGCAGAGGACCTGATAAGCAGTTGCCTCTGATAAGCAACATGTGTGCTTGCTCCTGAGTTCAGAGTTGCGTGCCAAACGCAGCAGAACTCAGCCCCAGCAGGGCCAGGTGCACTACGGCCCAGGATGTACAGTGATCATATACCTGTCTCCTTGCCTTTGGTCCTGACCCCCGTCCAGATTCTATTCACCCAGAAGGCCCAACTCAGCCACGCTGTCTCCTACACAGCGCTTCCCAGGAGACACTAACCCACAATGAGCATCACATTCTGACGTCATGTAGGAGTGCTTATCCACATCACCTATTTTGCTTCTTGATCTCATTCTATCCTGCACTGCTGTCTTACTAGGTCATGTGTGTATGTTTTGTTTTCCATACAAAGTCTTAGGCTTCATGAAGGTTCTCAAAGGTCTTTTGTGGTACCCATAGAGTCTAGTGCTAAGTAAATTATAATCACTTTCATCTTAAAAGTTTACAAAACAATTCAGACACATTACCTCACTGTTTCCTCACCAAAGTCCTATATGTAAATTAGAGAAGTCTTCTTTTTATTATCTCCACCTTACAGAGGGAGGCTTTAAAATTAAGCAGCCTGAGGTCACCCAGCTAGTAACTGACAGAGTCAGAATGAAGCCTGTGCCTTATGACCCCTATTCTGTGCCTTCCCCACTGTATCCCACTCCAGTTTCCTCATCCGTACTTGTTTAATTTACCTGAAAAAGAGCTCTGAGAAAAATAACAGCCCTAGATCCAGGTTATGAGTCAGAACAGACAGAAATAAACCCAGGTCTCCTGATTCCCATGCAGGCACTGCCTTTTACAGCGATCTTTTCCCCCGTGACTTTCGCAGTTAAGGTGGTCAGCTCATGTGCTGGTTAATCCTATATGTAGCTCTCTCAGAAGAGTATACAATTAAGTATCACGTAAATATCCATTTTCCCTCTCTCTGTCATATGTGGCTAATTGGAAGCCTCATTTACTGTGTTTTCCCAGCAAAAATGAAGGGAAACATTATTAAATAATTTGGTAAATTCAAGCCATGTCTATAAAATGTATGATAATTCACATTTATTACAATTCTCTTTTTTTCTCCCTTTCATTCATTTACTCATCAGTCCCACAAGCATGTGCCAAGTCCCTAGTATAAGCAGAGCTGCATTAGATGCTGGTGTGGCTGCAATAAGTATAAGAAGAGATGTCCCTGCCATTAGTGAGATTATCATCTCATGGGTGAACTGAGATTTCTAGAGAAAAATTCTAAGGTATTAGAATTGTGAATTAGCACAGTATAAATTATTTATGGAAGTGATGAAGGAATATAGAGTAAGGAAAGGAGATCTTGTTACAGAGAGAAATAATTTGGGGAAGACTTCATACAGGGGATGTCTTGAAAGAAAGATGTCATGAGACATGTCTTAAAAGAAATGTAGGCTATGGTTTGGAAACATCATCTCCACTTGCAGCCTCCAAACCACCCCCAAATAATCACACAAAGTAAAAACAGTGTGCTTCCTGTGCAAAAGTAGCCACAAGACAGGTCGCCTCTCTCCCCCATGTCCAATCAGCTGCTACCCCTAGGCCCCTGCCGCAGAGAAATTCTGGAGCCCCCCTGGTTGGCAGAGCATTTCAGGGAAGGGGATGGCTTCAGAACTAGCCCAGGGCAAAATGGAGAAGAGAGTCTGTACCTCCCAGTTACTATTTACAGTGCACCTTCCCCCATGGAGCTCGGGGCTTTTAGGAACAACCCAATGTGCCACAGACACCACATCCCTCTCTGACCTGCATCCCTGAGCTGTTCTCTGTCTTCTCTCCTATGAGGGCCTTCCTTTCGAAGGCCCATGCCCTCAGGAGTCTCCCCTGCTGGGCATTTCTGCGCCACTGCAACTTGAGCCTGGATTAATAGTTAACCCTCTGAGGTATCATAGACGCGCAAAATGGGACTTCTCATTCTAACAGCGGAACATTGCAGTGTACCAAGCAAGTCACTGGGAAAAGATGCAGATGGGAACAGGCAGATCTTGGGAGCTCCTCCAATCACGCTATGTGATTAGCTGAAAAATCAAGCTATATGTAATACCCTTCTGAATAGTTCCAGACATAACAGAAAGAAGAGAGAGAACACCTCGTGACTATGTCAAAAATTGAAAAAGTTGAATAATCCCATTAAGACCAGATCACAAAGACCTTGTAGCGTGGGCTCAGTGGTTGAAAATGGCTCTAGCATTGGGACATTGTAGTTCTTCACAATGTGATATGAAAATGTGGTGCTTTAGGAAGCCATGTATTAGAGAGGCTGGAGGAAGAAAAACTGACTACCTGTAGGCCTGCATTATGTGGCCACCTTCTGCAAGCTAACTTCCCAGACAACATAACTGTTTCTACACACACCTTCTACACCAGAGTCTCTGAAATAAGATGTCACATGTAAGACTCATTCTCCAAGCTTTCAGAAAGAATCACTCCAAAATCTGACCCCTTTAAAACAAATGGAAGTAAGGATGTAATACTGTAAGATGAGGTTCAATAATGTGGGACAGAAATGAATTTTTTTATAAATAAACCTTTGCTAATGAGCATGTCGCTGAATATGCAGTCTAGAAAAGAACACTTATCCATTGTTGGTGGATGGTGTAATTCTGCTTATTAAAAAAGAAAGGGGCAGTGGATGATGACAAGTTGAATTGAAGAATTTGAAAAGTTGCTCTATTACTTGTGATTCCAACAGCAAAATGAGACTCTAATAATTTATCCATATTCCATCATATTGTTCAGATTCTGTATGGGTTTCATAATGCATTGACAGGGGAAGAAGGTGGTGGATGGAAGTCAATCTGCCCTGGGATGAAAGACATGGATGGGCTTCCAGGTGTCGCAGTGATGGCTGACAATCCATGTTCAACAAGTCAGAATTCAGTCTCTTTACCTTTCAGTGCAAGATTGTCATGATAAAAGCACAACTTCTGGGCTGTGAAACAGAAAGGAAAAGGAGTGAGGGTCAGAAGAGCAAGAGACCACCTTTCTAGGAAGCAATGACGGGGACAATTAGGCCACCAGCTTAGGCAGTGCACAACTGCCTATCCTTCAGGGAGACTTCGAGCATTTCTTCCAAATATCGTATATTTACTGGGGCAGCACACCAGGTTTGAAACATTTTTGGAGATTTAGTCATCCCAGTCAAAGAACTGAAACAAGGATTTGTGGCTTAACACAAAAACCTCACTTAACACTTCTCTTTTTTTCCAAATAACTCATGCCCGAGATGGGGGAGTGGTGGGGGGCAGGTTTCTTCCCCTCTCCATCAATTCTCCACTTTGCTTTGCTGTGGGAAGTTAGCCTGAGCCTATGGGAAAATTAATAAATTAATTAAATGAAGGCAAAGGGTGGAGCTGTAAAACTTCACTTGATTTAGTTTTATTTCAGAATAAACACATTTTTACTACACTCTTAATTCTATACATCCCGGGTTCGCAACATCAGCTGTATCAGGATCACCAGGTGTTCTTTTGTGGGGTCTGAGCATTAGTATTTTTTAAAAGTATAATATCAGAATCTCTGGGAATGGAGCTCAGGCAATGTAATTTTTAAAAGCTCCCCAGTAATTCTAATATGCAAAGTAGAGAATAACTGCTATATAAAAAAGAAGCTAGGTGGAGATTATAAGGATTTTAGTTTTAAAATATCTGTCTGGCCTCAAAAAATAATGTCTCACTAAAGGAAATTTTTACTTTGAGATTAAAGAATGAAAAAAGAAAGTATCAAGACATAAAGAACCATCGGGGCGTGTGTGAACCTGTGTGTATATGTGTGTGTGCATGTGTGTAAGCATGCATATGTGTGTGTGTTCTGTATCTAGGGCATTGATATAATTCAGTGTTTATTAACCACCTTGAGAACAGAAACTTTTCTGATAATCTGATGAAAGCTTTATCTTTCTCCAAAATAATGTATATATAGGCAGACTGCAGGTTTTAGGATTTATCATAGTCTTCCTAAAACCAATGTTAAGGACCTCTGATATAGTCATAGATTTTTTTTTTTTTTTTTTTTTTTTTTTTTGTGAGGAGATCAGCCCTGTGCTAACATCCGCCAATCCTCCTCTTTTTTTTGCCGAGGAAGACGGCCCTGGGCTAACATCCGTGCCCATCCTCCTCCACTTTACATGGGACGCCGCCACAGCATGGCTTGCCAAAGCAGTGCGTCGGTGCGTGCCCGGGATCCGAACCAGCAAACCCCGGGCCGCCGCAGCGGAGCACGCGCACCCAACCGCTTGCGCCACCGGGCCGGCCCCGGTCATAGATTTTTATAACTACCATAAAAGAAACAAATAAGCAGGTAAAAAAAAATCAGCCATAAGAATTGAGAAACTTAAGACTAAGTCTTGATTTTGCCCCTAAAATGTTGTGTGATTCTACATAAATCACTTAAACTTGCTAGGCCTGTTTTTCTATAAAGTAAAATTTTTAAATGCCCATAGGAGTGTGTGGGTGTTATTTTTACAATATGGCACAAAAAATTTAATTGAGGGTAAATGAATATATGTGAAAGTATTTGAAAAGTTATGACATTGTTAGAGATATTCAGAATTAATCTAAGAGGAAACATCCAATTTCTTGGGTAACTGACACGCTTATCCAGCTCTCACTTTTATGTACATCTGCCTTGTCAGAGACCATGGATTATAAGAAATTTAGCAACTCTTAAGCTTTACACTCTATATTAGAAGGACGGTGAGTCCCTGGCCCGGCTGCCCTCTATATTCAACCCCTCTCTCCCTGTGGTCCAGTATCTGTCCTTCAGCATTCACTTGTGGTGCTTTCTGTCAACTGGTAGCAAATCCATTCTTATAACTTGAAAAAATTCACCATGTGTGAAAATACAAAGGAAAAGTAGTGTTTCCAGGAGAAATGAAATCTATGAACCAAAATTCAGTCTTTTTCACAAGAGTCCTGAAGTATTTGTTTCTTTCCCCTGTACCTCCTACCTGACCCGAGGCCCTAGGGACTCCCACTGTTGTGTTCCCCACCAGAGAATCACTACCTAATAAGGCAACCTTCTTATTTCCCAAGGAGACAGTCTCAGAAGTACCTTCAGTCCCAAGACAGTAAAGTGTAAATATCTGGAATTAAGAATAAAGCTTGTCTCTCACAGCCAGTGCTCAGAATTAAGGCCATTTACCGAGACTGTGGTAAGATGTTAACCAGAGGTGCAAACTTTACGTGCAAAGAGTAGGCAGGGCAACCCTAAAAGAAAGACACCAGCCAAAACCTTCATGTTCCTGGGCATCCATGTTTCCCATTCATTTCATTGTCTGAGTTTTAATGAAAAGAAATCAAAATGCACATGGAGGATCCAATACTGATACTGAATTTTGATTGCTGTTTTCCACTCCTCAGAAAAATATATTAAACAAAATGCAAAGTCACGGAGTTCAAGCTGCTGTCTGTTTGTTCATAAAGGAAAATGCTTTATATGCAGAAATTTCAAATGAGTGGAGATGCCAGATCTCCAAAAGCAGCTATTATCAAACAAAGCAGCCAGAAAATTAATGCACTGGAGATGGCTGTGGCTGCAATCTTGGTTATCAGCCAGCATCTTTATCTCTCTTGGTCAGAGCGTGTTTTTGAACTGCTTATTGTAACCACAAAGTCTATCTCAGTGTTCTAGTTCTTTGACGTAAAATTCCTTCCCCTCTTTTAGAAAGTATTGTAAATTTATCTGGTGATTCTTTCCACAAACCTTTGCTGACCCGTTACCAAGAGGGAGGCACTGAAATATCTGATAGTATTCAGGGTATTTTTGTTGTATGTAAAGAGGAATGGGCCATTTAAAGATCTAATCAGTTTGATTCTCCTCCTCCAAATCAAGGTCCCCCTTCCAGACAGCCTGCCTGTGCCCTCTTGCCATATCCACTTTAAAGTGGTTCTTTATCCCAGGCAGCTAAGAGGGGCAATCTCGACTTCAGTGAGATGACTCCATCATCTCTTTCCTCTCTGGCCACAGAAATTGAGCCATTCTGGAGAGGGGTGTGTGTGTGTGTGTGTGTGTGTGCGTGTGTGTGTGTATGTTCTCCCCAAACAAGGACACACATCTGAATTCCAAATGATTGAAGAATTTGGTGTCTTAGGTAATCTTATATTCTGGTTAATTGAGAATTGCCACTTGTATAAATTACTAGGTCACAAACAAAGACAGCAAAAGGCTCTCAAGGTGGTGACTTTCTTTGTGTGAATCAGGAAAATGCACACCCAAGAGCTTAATAACAAAATAATATACTTTTTTTGGACGGTCGATATTTTGTTTATGTGTATCATGACTAATAGTAATGGCTGTAATTCATCACACTAGAAAACCCATCAATAGTCCTCACTGTACTAAATTAAAATTGATTGAGACCCTCTGTCACCCTAGCAGAAGATGATAATTACATTATTATTAACTACATAGACAATAGCCAAAATTCTTTTTTTTTTTGTGATGAAGATCGGCCCTGAGATAATATCTGCCAATCCTCCTCTTTTTGCTGAGGAAGACTGGCCGTGGGCTAACATCCGTGCCCATCTTCCTCCACTTTATGTGGGACGCCGCCACAGCATGGCTTGCCAAGCGATGCGTCGGTGCGCGCCCGGGATCCGAACCGGCAAACCCCAGGCCACTGCAGCGGAGAGCGCGCACTTAACCGTTTATGCCACCGGGCCGGCCCCAGCCAAAACTCTTTTTAACTTCTCTTAGTCTAAGAAGATCTATTATATATTTTAAAGTCTAGTATATACAACCAAAGCAAAATAGAACAAAGTCAAATTAATGTATTTAATGTGAATTATTTTGCAGAGAAAGCTATTTTCATGTTTATTGACCATTAATAGGGCGTTCACTCTGGACTAAGCACTGTCCTAGGTGCTCTGCCTATTTGGGACATTTTATCATCGTCACATCCATGGAGGCATTTAGGTGCCAGCCTCATATTATAGATGAGGAATTTAGGCCTACAGCAATGAAGTAACCAGCTCAGGAGCACAGAACCAGAGCCAAGACTCAAATCCAGGTCTGTCTCACTCCAAAGCATTTGTTCTAATCAATGAGCAACTACACTAACAAGGACTTGTAGATAAGTACAGGAAACACCTTTCACAGATATATGTTCAAACACTTAGAACACTCTTCTTAGACACCATATCTTAAATTTTGCAATCAAGAGTTTTCTAAAGGATAAGCAAAACTGGCATGTATCCAGAGTCTCAGAAGATATTCCTCTTGGAGCCACAGTTCTTCCATCTCTTCTTGGCCCACAGAATGTTCCCAGAAACAAGCCAGGGACAGAGAGGAGTAAAGGAAATGAAGAATCATTAACCACACTACATGTCCTTAAGAACAGCTCTGATGTCATATATCTCCACCTTCCAAGAATACTGGGATGGCCTTGCATAGACAAGTGACAAATACTGTCAATTAAGTCTGTGAAGATAATGGCAAATGTCACTGAGAAAGATGTGTGTTAAGCATTACATTAACTCAAGCTAATGTCCCCTCCTTGCAAGGATGGCCAGTGTGAGATGACTTGAGGTTAGGACAGTCAGATCCATGGTTGGATGGAGCTGAACTCTGTTCTGAGTATGCAGAAGTTAGATTATAGATCCTCAAAGGAAGTTTTTCCAGATGGATGGCAAGAGTCAAGCAAGCAGAAGCCCTGGACTCTGGAACAAATCTGTGTTCTTGGCTGGATTGTGACCACTTATTAGACTCTCAAGGGTGGTCGGAAGCAGTGACCAGGACACTCCCTGTTATACAGTTCTGAGGGAGCTGAAAACATGGGCAAGAGTTATCAAGAATCTTTTTGCTGACTTTCTCCAGGGTGGCCTTGTGGTATCTACCCTTTCGCAAACGAGCAACTCTAAACTAAGTTATACAGAGTATTTGATTCATGGTCCCTGTCCTTTCCCATCACTCTGACTGTTCCTCTATGGCAATCACAGGCAGTAGAGCAAGATACTCCCACTCCCCCCAAAATGCATAATGGTGGTGGTGGCCAGTTGAATCTCCATTTAATAAGGTCCTATCACCACGGGGAGAAGTTAGCATGATTAGAGACCACATGTTGCCTTTACTCACTCTGCTCCCTCCTCTGCCTAAGCCCTGTGCCTTTATAGGTTCCCCAGATTTAAGTGACAGAGCAAATGACCATGGGCGCGTGTTCCCATGTATCGTCTCATCCTATACCTAACTCTTGTAATTGTCAATAAAAGAAAAGTCTGTGGCTGCTTATTTTTTTTGTAATCCAGCCTTATGAATGCTCTACTACTAAAAATACATAATGACTTTTATGAGACGATTGGAAATTTGAACACCCACTCTATTTTTAATGATATTAAGGAAATACTAAATTCCTATTTAGGAGTGGGAATGGTATTGTGATAATATTATGTTTTTTAAAGAGGGAATAGCTTTCAGATATACACAAAATATTTAGAGAGTGAATGATATGATGTCTGGGATTTGTTTCAAAATAACGTGGGAAGCATTGCAGCAGGTCGGGGTATGGATGAAACAATATCGGCCTTGAGTCGCTCATTGTCAAAGCTGGGTAATGGGTTCATTGTGCCGGATGTTTTCCTTTGTTTTGTTTGTATATATTAGAATTTTTCCATAATAAAAAGCTCTTTTAAAAAGCATCAAAATTGGTTAAAGTTACTTTAAATTCACATTAGATAATCATATTTTTTCAAAATAAAATATGTGCAATTTTCATGATTTAATGTTAAATGGGATGGGGGGATCTAAAACTGCATATTTACATATACAAGTAAATGGAAAGAGAAACTACACAAAGTGGAAATTGTGGTCGCCCCAGCTGGTAAGAATACGTATTCTTTTTCTTTATTTGTTGTTATTTTTTTATTTTCTAGAAAGAAAATATACTATGTTTGTAATTTTATAAAGTTACTTTCATAAACTATGCTTATGACATGTTAGGTAAAAACAAGGGATACAGAGCTGCATATGAAATAGAACTCCAATTCTGTTTTAAAATGTGTGTATATGGTGTGTATGTGTCTGTGTGTGTGTTTATCTAAAATATGACAGCGTCATAATGTTAACGGTGGTTATCTCTGGGTGGTGACATCATTGGTCATTTCCATTTTTATTTCTTTGTCTCTGTGTGTATTTTCTTCAATTAATAAGGATGTTATAATCAAAAAAATATAGCATGAAAAATTAGAGATTTATTGTAGTCCTCTGTATGTAAATAATTATTTATATAAACAATATAACATATAAGTATAAGGAACTATATAATATATATTTATAAAAGAGATAAGTCCAAGGGAATTTTAAATTCTCATTGAAAGTATATGTTAAGCTTTTAAACAATGTTGATATAAAATCCTTTGAACAGCCACTATTATGTGGCAATGCTCTTGTCTTCATGTACTCAATTTCTTAATAATCATGTTTCATTCTCTGTCAAACTCCAGGTATATCCATGCCAATACCAGTCTTTGGGCTACAGGATGATTCCAAGGTCTTCAAAAAAGGGAGCTGCTTACTTGCTGATGAAAACTTTGTCTTGATCGGCTCTTTCGTGTCATTTTTCATTCCCTTAACCATCATGGTGATCACCTACTTTCTAACTATCAAGTCACTCCAGAAAGAAGCTACTTTGTGTGTGAATGATCTCAGCACTCGGGCCAAATTAGCTTCTTTCAGCTTCCTCCCTCAGAGTTCCCTGTCTTCAGAAAAGCTCTTCCAGCGGTCGATCCACAGGGAGCCTGGGTCCTATGGCAGGAGGACTATGCAGTCCATCAGCAATGAGCAAAAAGCTTGCAAGGTGCTGGGCATCGTCTTCTTTCTGTTTGTGGTGATGTGGTGCCCCTTCTTCATCACGAACATCATGGACGTCATCTGCAAAGAATCCTGCAATGAGGATGTCATCGGAGTCCTGCTCAATGTGTTCGTTTGGATCGGTTACCTCTCCTCAGCAGTCAACCCGCTAGTGTACACACTGTTCAATAAGACCTATAGGTCGGCCTTTTCGCGGTATATACACTGTCAGTACAAGGAAAACAAAAAACCATTGCAATTAATTTTAGTGAACACTATACCAACCTTGGCCTACAAGTCTAGTCAACTCCAAATGGGACAAAAAAAAAACTCAAAGAAAGATGCCAAGATGACAGATAATGACTGCACTATGGTTGCTCTAGGAAAACAACATTCAGAAGATGCTCCTACAGACAATATCAACACAGTGAATGAAAAGGTTAGCTGTGTGTGATAGACTAGTTGCCATGGCAACCGTGGAGGGCACACTGAGCAAGTTTTCACCTATCTGGGAAAAAAAAGAAAGAAAAAGAAAATAGGGAGACTGGAAAAAATTAGGCTAGTCTAGTGGAACCAACAATAATACTTACATGCCTCATTTTATTCCATCAATGAAAAGCAGGGTTAAATGCCACAAAATGTGCACTTCAAAAATGTTCTGACAGCATTTCAGCTGTGAGCTTTATGATACTTATTTTTAACATTGTAAATGATATGTCTTTAAAATAATTAGCTTTTATTGTATAATTACAATGAGGCCATAAATAAATCTAAATTAGCTTCTATTTTCCAGTGGAAACCTTGCAACTATGTTGTTAATTGTTGGCATGAGTTGGTCACCTATTGCTGTAAATAAAAATAGCTATAAATAGTGAAAAATTGGTTGAATATAATGGCCTCTGAAATAAAGAAAAATTCTCTTTAATACTTACCATAATACGTATTTTGAACAACAACAAAAAGACACGAAGGACAGTGTTATAAAGTCTGAATTGCTAAGATAATTAAATGAAATACTTGACAACTTTTCCATTCCTGCTTTTTCATAGATGTCACTTTGAAATATTCACAAAGTTGCTGGTATTTGCTGCATTTCTAGTTAATTCTTCTCAGAAGTGAAAAAGATTTTAAATGTTATTTAATAACGATTGCTGCTTTCTCTTCTATTTATGCTTTATTCTGAATTTCCAGTGTGGTCTTGTTTAGTGTTTGTTCTACTAGGTAAACTATCAAAAGTATAATTTAACGTTACCAAATACATTTCTAGAAATTGCTTCTCCTAAGAAGTACCACAGAGGTGTTTGGTAACTTGCTCTTTAGTGACTGCATCGTGCATGTATGTGCTCCTTTGAGCAGTAAGCAGTATTGATGTAATTGTGTCAGGATTGAGGAATAAACTCAGGTTTTTGGCAACTGACAGCAGTAGAGTCTTAGGACATCTCTGTAAAATGCAAGTGACTTGCCTATTGTACCTATCAGATAAATTGATGCTTTCAGATCAATCCATCTATATTATTTACTAAAATTGTTCGTCTTTGGTTTCACAATCATCTATTGAGTGCACACTATCTGTGAAGAAATTTTCTAGGTACTTAGGATATAAAAATAATTAAAACAAGATCTTTGCCTTTAAAGAAAATGTCTTAATTGGAATGGTCCTTGTCAAAAAGCATTAATTAACAGACATTTTGAGGATCAGTTCAATTTTATCTCCTTCTTACCTGGTTCAGAAACAGGTTTGTTTCAACTCTGAGGGTAGTTTTCTCAGTAAGTTTCCTGATTGGTTGAATACCAAAAAGAGGGGAAATATCACTTGAGGTCAAAATTTGCAATTAGTTTAGAAATATGTTCTTCAACCTGGACACAACCTATGACTACCAAAGTTTTGAGCAAAATTTTTGTTCCATTTCCCTAAAAACCTGCTCATTTATTACTCACTGACATTGGAGTCCCCTAATTAAAAAAAAGCAGTAATATAATATTTTGTAGAAAAGTTTGCTAAAGAGATTAACAGCAGTTAATTCACCCTGATATTATATAATTGCACATTATTATTGGAATAGATGTTAGATATGTGATTACAATACTGAAGCATTTCTATTGACTGACAAATAGTTTTTTGCTCTAAGTTGTTTGAAAAAATTATAGATTTGAAAACTAAAGAATGTGGGAGGTACTATTGTATAATTTGGAAATGCATTTGGGCTATCCTAATCATGTCCTTATAGATACACTGAAAGGTGTTTTTTTCAAAGCTAGAATTTATAGTAATCCACCAGTATCAAGGCGACATTTGAACTGAAATACTTTAATGATTATACCATACTAACTCATAAAAATACAAATGTTAAAAAGTCTCCACTCTAATGTATTTTGCCTTAGTTTATAACTCTGCACATGTCAGTATGTATTAGAGAAAAGATTACAGATTCTAGCCCCATATACTCAATCTTGATCAGAATAAACATAAATACTGCCTGACAGATGTCTTTTGAGTACATATATTACAAATGTGTATGTTTTTTCTCTCCATAAGTATCTATTCAAGTGTATATAGACAAGTATATATCTGTATACATGTACAGACCTGTTCCCATGCACTTTATTTGATATTTATATATTTATATGGTGAAAAAGCAAATCATTAATGAAAACACTCAGTATATACACATGTGTGCATGTTTGGATGATGTCGATTTAAATGCAAATTCATGTTCTAATGTTTCTATGACCTTCCATTGCTGTCAAAGCAGATTAAAATGTAACAGAATTATCAACTCTTTGAATAAACTGGAAGTTGACCTAATTTTGTGGGAAGACTTTAACACAATTCTATGAGGGTGGTGAAAACAGTGGTCCTTATATATGTAATTGATTGATCTTAAATAAAATGGTACCTTTGGGCCTTTTGTTTAGTCTGGGGACTTTCTAACGACTGAGGCTTTTTAGATATACCGCCTACTCCAGCAAAACACAGTCTTTGCGTGATCTCTGGATCTGTGATCAAAGGACTCACTCCTAGTCACTACTATTAGAATAGAGTTACTAATCTTACTCTAAGTTGAATGGTAGATTCTTCTATATTTAAAGAAAGGAATTAAATGCCATAATTAGAGAAAACTCTCAGTTTAAACATAGTTAATCTCCTTGGCCACGGCGCCATCTCATGGTCATTTTTTAAAGTGCTACCACAGCCAAATTGAACTAAGTTCCCATATTGCTTTTGGCAAAGGGTGCTTCTCCCATTTGTGCATCAATGAAACATACTTATAAAGTGTTAAATTATTCTGTGCCACATGTAACAAATACAGTGAAGATTATTTTATGTAATGATTTTAATCAAGGTGATTCTAAAAGATTTCAAAAAAGAATGAATCATTGTAAATAAAGTATACTCAACGATGAATGCAGTTGTGTGAGTCCATAGCTGTGCCTACTAAAGGAAGCTGCCCAAAACCTTCCAGGTCATCAGGCTGGGAAGTCCAGATATCATCCAGATATTTTGAAAGGACAAAGCTCAGTGACAGAGCTAGGACTCACCTGGTTGACTTAGATTTATGATCGTGACCCAGTTTCCAGTTACCTGCAGCAGACAAAGGCTCCGTGTTTGATCACTATATCTGGTTCCACACAGCCTAAGAACATAGGGAACCACTGCTGTCTCCCCAACACATGTGGGTACCTGTGGGTACCTGTGTACAGGTGTACCCCCAGACATGCACAGGTGCATTCACACACACACATAAACACACACACATACATGCATTTTCACAGGAGATAGTTTCAGGAATTAAAGTAAACCAAGGAGACAGGGTATCCTTGAATAAACTAGAAAGTTGCCCTGATTTGTCATTTCACCTCTAAGTGTAGAAAAAGTTTATGAAACAGGGACAGTCGGTATCTTTTCCAGGTGTTTATAGTTCCATGTCTGGAGTATGTGCCAGGCATACAGCTGGTTGCTTTGTTTGCTTTACCTGATGGAATCTTCACAACAATCCTGTAAGGTAGGTATAATTATTCCTTCTTTTTCATAGATGAAGAAACTGAGATTCAGAGCAGTTAGTAACATGCCCAAGGTCACACAGCCGGCAAGAAAAGTGGCAAGTTCAAGCCTGGGTCGTCTGACTCTGAAGCATAAATTCCTCTCCCTACCCAATCTGGTACAAGAGAAAGAACACTGGGTTCAGAACCAAAACATGCAAGTTCCCATCTTAGCTTCCCTGCTCACTGGTTATATGAACTTGGACAAGTCACTTAATAACCCTGTGCCTCGAATTCGTTGTCTCTAAAATGGAGCTACTAGCACCTGGCCTGGCTAACTGACAAGGTCGCTTAAATGACATCATGGTTGTGGCTGTGCTTGACAACCTGTAAAAAACTATGTAGATGCTATAAGTGTGTTGTTATTCAAAAGAAAAAAAAAAACCCCAAAGCCTGTACATATTATCAGCCATCAAAGCAAATTCTTGACAAAATTGTGGGATAGGAAAAATTATTATTCAGCAGCTTCTGCTATCCTTTCTGTGAATGCTTCTCATTTTTAAAAGATTTTACTTCTTCGTCCTCACCATGACACAGAGGACTCTTGGTTGTACCCTTTTTTGTTCTGCTTCCACCAAAACTTACCCATTCTGTGACCCATTCCCTCAGGTTTCTACTCTCTGCTAGAGCACTAATAAGTAACTCAAGCTGGTAAACCATTGCCTACCACTGACATCCCCTTAGCTGTCCACTTGAGCATAACCCAAAAGGCAGAAACCAAAGGCAAAAACTTTAGGCACCAGGGAGATAAGAGAGAAAGAAATTTGGGCATACGAAATATTGTCCCAGTATCACTCAAATGACCCCCCAAAAAACAAGTACCTTTGGACATTTCATAAGTTATATAAAGTTTTATAACTTAATACTGAATTTTAATCTACAATCATAATGATAATTTTTAAAGAAACAGCTGTGGCTTTTAAGATTTCATTCTATACTGAGAACAATAATAATGTTACTAAGCTTATTCTCAGGTTTCATAGCCAATGCATATTTGCCCCAGTAAATATGCAGTTAAGATAAAACTTCTTTGTTAATTTTTTATTATTTTTGCAGGTGGCTTGCAAAAACAAATGGTTTCCTTATTTTCCCTTAATGGTATACACGCCAATCATAGCTCTATTCTTCCTTTTTGATATTTAACACCAGTATGTCCACCTAAGCCAACACATTATGGGAAGTTTTCACATCCAGTTGAAGCCTCACGATTTGATGTGACTCCACTGCTGCAGAAGACTGAGGCAGGAAACCTAGGTCCACTCTGCTGCTACTGTCTGACCTTGAACAAGTCAAAGCCTCTCTTCCCTCAAGTGTATAGTAAGACTTACAGTGAATGAACTCTGCAGAAGTCTCTTCTAGGTCTATGCTTATCTGAATGCTAGGGAAACCAGTCAAGGCTGTGATGAACCAAGACACAGCTTTTTGTGCAAAGAATATTCCAGAACTCACAATTCTCACATTCTCTTAAATTCTTTAGATGAATTTCAAATAAATGACAGCTTTTATTTTTATATCAGAATCTTATGAGAAAAATCAAATGTTAATGATCTCAGGAATTTCTAAGATATGAGATCAAGAGTAAGATATCAACATCAATGATTCCTGCTGTGGCATTTGTCTCACAGTCAGCCTCTCTTCTGCACAATTTCTGGCTCCTACAAGGTATCAAGTTGCTCTTTTTAACAGCCCCCAGGAGGGGGCTTGTTCCTGAAGAACAAGTGCTCCTACTATTTGAGTTCAATTTCCTTGAAGGGTTAAAATTTTAAAGCTCAAAAAGCTTTAAAATTCATGGTGCAGGGAAGATCTTTTTTTTAAAAGCTACATTTTTGTTGGAAGCGAGCCAAGGTCATTTAAGTTTTTATTTATAATTAATATTATGAGATCTTAAAAGGGTGTTTATTCTGTCTTCTAGAGAACAGCACAATTTGTACTTCCTGTTCCACATTTTTTTCAGATATTGAAAGATAATATATGCCATTAGTCAAATAATATTGTCTTAGTTGGCATGACCCCAAGTGCAGAACTGAGAAAAGAAGTTGGGTGCAGGTTGTTTATGTGGGCAGTGATCCCAGGAAGCAGATAGAATTAGGGACAAAGTAAAAGTCCATTTAAGGGTGTGGTATCAAGAGTACTGCAGACAATAAGAGCTCAATTCTGCTGGCAGTGGGAGACGAATTGGAACTCTTCACCATAGCTGCCACTAAAAGCAAACATGGGCCGGAGGCACCTGGTGGAGATCTTACAAGAATGGTTTACCCAGCTGGTGATTAATCATGGTCTTGAAAACCAATATGCCTCGTCAGTAGAAAATGGTATTATTATGGTTAGCAACAATTTTTACATAAACATACATGCATATCATGCAATCGCATCTAAACGTACTCCTGAGACCCTATGACCAGCACACACATTTTGTATAGAATCAAGCTCAAAGGCATGCTGCAGGTAATTCCTTCCTGCTCTGCTAAGATGGTTATGGTTAGCCATTGTCATTCCTATAGGAGCTGTAGAAGAGCTATAAAAACACTCTACAGTCCTAATATGTAAATGATAAATTCTCTGTATGAGTTATTTAGCCTAAGTGATAGATCTAAACTACTGAAATGAAATAAACAGAAAGAAACATACTCAATAAATTTAAGCTAGAGGAGCTTAGATACCATCTAGTCCAGGCTCCTCGTTTAGCAGAAATGGTAATGAAGAGCCAAGGATTTTAGAGAAATTACCCAAAGTCCCCTGGCCAACCAGCATAAGAGCCAGCAATGGGATTCAGGCCTCATGCCTCCCAATTTCCACTTTTCTCCTTTTATATGAAAAATGGATCTAAGAAAGGCCCATAGGTTTATGGTCCACATGGTTTATTTACTCATATAACCAAAAATATATTTAAATCAGGCTGAGAGACAGTGCTGCAAAACTCATTTACTCTCTCAACATGTTTGTTAGTGAGGGTCTACTACAGTGTATGTTATACAGAAGACATTGTTGAATGTGGGAAGTCTGAGGATGGAATTACTCTTTAAAAAATAAGATGTTTGGTGGGGAATTATCCTGTCCTTTTTACAAAATTAGGGTTTATTTTGTTGAGCCCACCAGCTTTGTCACAAATTAGCCTAAGTAATATGTGAATAACTTAACACACCTACCCCGTGATAGATACCCCCTGAGGCAAGGCCGCCACCTTGATGCTGATGTTTCAACCACTGTAGACCCTAGTGAAAAGCAGAGTCATGTGGGCCACTGGCAAAAGTGTTAAGAACATAGATTTGGAAATTAGTTTTAAAGGGGAAAATGAAAATTAGATATAATGTTCAATATCACTATCTCCAGATTCCATTATTAAAATTCTGCATTCTAAGACCCAGGTTCACAATGGAGTATATAAAGAATATCCAAAAGATAGGAATTAAGTCAACATAGACAAGCAAACCAAGAAGAATTTTTTAAAAAGAAGAAAAAAGAAATTAAAAAATGATAAAAATTAAAACTAATTTGCTTGGCATGTACACATTTAATCATTTGTCTCTCTGATATTCTGAAAACAGGATATATGTATAATTAATTGATTTCTAAAAATGAGATGGTGGGTTTTTTCTGAATTTCCAGGAAAATAGAAAGTGTCAGGTATTCATGAGCGATTGTGATCATGACAAAGTTGACAACTAAACATTTTCAAGACTGAAGAGCCAGAAGAGTGATTTGCGTGAAAACGTCACGTTATACTCAACCTTCAAACACAATCACCAGAGAACCTGACTGTGATTAATTCATCCCTGCACTTGTCTACAGGAGAATGTGGAAGCTATGACACACATGTGGTCCTCTACCCATCCACCACATGGATCTGACCAAGTCCAGAAAACCATTAGAACCACTCAAAAAGAATAAACCTTGTCAACTTTAGAATTACAATCACAATCATGATGCAAATATCAAGTTTTCTCAGTTTGTAGTAAGTATAATAAACTATTGAAGCTATGCGTGCATTTATATCATGTTCTGCTTTGAGAAATTTGCTTTAATGACTTTGAAAGAAGCATTATTTCCCCTTTGGAGAAGAATAGTTTTTATTTGAATTCTGTGACAGCTTGTTGCTAATGGCTTTGAGTGGTCTTACTTGGTTCTGAGAATTCAGGCAAAGTACTGCTAGCCACTTGTAGGTAGATGGTAATGTGTATATAAAGTATATATCAGCAATGTTTTGACATTTTTCTGAAACAGTGAAATTAAACCCAGAACCATCCAATCTACCTTCTTTACTATAGGAGGGAAAGCAGAAGAAGACATGTCAAAGGAAGATACTGATGTTAATATTTATTGAGCAACTATTCTGTGCTGAGGGCTTTCACATAGGTAATCATATTAATATGTCTATTTATATCTCCTTGTAACCAATGAGGAAACTGAGTCTCAGAGGAAATTTGCCCAATTTCACCAAACTAAGGAGTAAAATCAGAATTCAAGTGCAGATCTGTATGACTGTTAAGCTTTTACTGTTTCCTGTTTCCACTATGCCAAAGATCAGTAAAAAATTTTCTATAAAGGGCCAAATAGTGTATCTTTTAGGTTTTGTGGACCATACGAGCTGTCACAACCATTCATCTCTGCTGCTGTAGTGTAAAAGCAGCCATAGACAATAAGCAAATGAGAGGACGTGGCTGCCTTCCAGTAAAACTCTATTTACAAAAACAGGCTGTGGGCCAGATTTGACAGCATGGGCCATAGTTAGCCAGTCTCTGGACTACACCATTCAACAACAACAATAATAATAATTACAACAAATACAACTACAACATATATGAGTACTACCATCACAACTATTTATTTAAGCCTTTATTGAATGCTGAGTATTGTGTTAGGTCCTTTAATATATCATTTCATTTAATCCTTACAATATCAACACTGCACACTTGATACTGTTATCATCTCCATTTTGTATATAAAGAAACTAGAGATTAAGTGACTTGCCCAAGCTCACACGTATTAAGTGGTAGAGCTGGGTTTTGAATCAACATCCATATTCTCAGCTATTTGCACTATTTCTTCCCTAACCCAGAACGGCAAGAGCACATCTCCATCACGCCTGCATTAGGTCTGAGACTGCCCTGCCTGAACTAAACTGAAGAATGAAGCTCAGCAGAGCTCTAACCTTACAAAGATCAGTTTCTCCTAAAGTTCCTCACTTATACTGCAGGGTGAATTAGACTTTGCTGAATAAACATAATTTCAACCTATAAGTCTAGTTCACCATCAACATGGTTAATTCTCTGTATAAAGGACCATTCCTGACCTTATACAATAAAATCATGATATATTGATTGCTGTCTCCTCTCTTGGCTCACTTTTATACCCAGACAATGTATGTAACATTAAGTTCCTCTTAAATGAAGGGATAAATGAATAAACTCTATGTCCTTCATACCAGTAGAATTATACTCAAAAAGAAATTTCTGATATATCCTTTCTACTTCTTGCACTAATGAGGGAAAGAATGAATTTGGACTAAGGAAAAAAAATTCTATTTAAAATGAGTGTTAGACATACTGATTGGTTGAAAAATCTCCCTCAAGTTCCTTCAGAGAACATGGATTTTATTGTCAAGATACACATAGGAATGAGTAAGCAGGAATCATAATGTCAAATAGGCCTCACAGAAGCCCAGAAAGAAAAACACAGCCAGCTTCGTACCAAATCTAAGGCTGCCTGAGATTACACAGGCACAAGTTCCTCCACTTTCTTCAGAAGGTCTGATCGTCCAACCATGGGACTCAGCTGCTCTCTCTCAGCCCGAGCCTCTCTGTGCCTCTCTCATTCTCCCACTCCTACCAATTGGCTTCCTTCTAGCTTCTCCTTATCTATAACATCCTCACCCATGGTCCACCATGACCTCTCTCTACATCATGGACTTGAATCTTCTACACCTGCCACTAATTACTTGATCTTTTCTATACTTCCCTGTTCAGATTTCTAAGAGACAGTGATCAGGTTGGTCCAGGTTCTCCCTGTTTGGACAGAGATTTTGTTCTCAGCCCCTCTTATAGTCAGCGGACCAAAGTATGGCCATATGCCCCTCTCAATCCAATCAGCTGCGGTGGACTGTGCAGAATGTTCCTCCTGCTGGATCCCTGGATAGAAGAAGAGTTTTCACACATGGTTCTAAGAAGTGCCCAGCACTGTGTCTGATCAACACCTTATCTGAAAAGGGAAAGAATCTACTGATTGTCTGTTCTGATAAGAGTAGCCATCTCTTTCAAACAGCACTCCTATTTCTTACTTTACATTTTTTCCTTCTAATACAACTATTTCCAATTCCAGCCCTCCTAGCTGTTACCTAGTCTATAAACAAGAACCTTCACACTTTAAAGAAGGTTACCAAATAGCGAGCCAGCCAATTTTCTTTTATAGAGCAATCTGCAAAACAGTCATTGCCAAAAAATGCAAAAGCTGAAATATGAAATCGGGAAATACAATGGACAGGAGATGAACCAAACTCAATGATGCTTTTCCAACACTTGCCATGGGAATCATGATTTGATGATCTCAACAAGCAATCACAGTGCACTGTGATTAAAATAGCCATGTTACAATCTAAAGAAAATTAGACAGTTCAGGAGAAAAAATCTGCCAAGCCTGAGTAGAGGAGAAAATCATTTAGTAGCTGAATTAGAAACATTTATGTAATTGGGCTGACGTAGTTCTCCAACCATCTGATGTCCTGACGTTATGAAGACTTACCTAGGAGAGGAAAGGCACAGCAAGACACATGTACCTGCGGCCCTCAGCGGAAGCCTAGTTTATGCCTGGGAGCAGAGAAGAGCATGGATTTAACTATCTTACAAACCAGAACTCTAAGAAGAAAAGAGGGAATGGACTATAGGACATTAATAAAAATAAGCTAATAAGGGGCTGGCTGGCGGCATAGTGATTAAGTTCACGTGCTCCATTTTGGCGGCCCGGGGTTCGCAGGTTCGAATCTTGGGCATGGACCCACGCACCACTTATCAAGCCATGCTGTGGCAGCATCCCATATAAAGTTGAGGAAGATGGGCACCGTTGTTATCCCAAAGCCAATCTTCCTCAGCAAAGGAAGATTGGCAACAGATGTCAGCTCAGGGCTAATCTTCCTCACACACACACACAAAAAAAGCTAATAAAATATTTCCCCCTGCAGTACAGCAAGAATTGTTTGAGTTATTCCATATTTCTTTAAGAAGAAGTTATGTAATAGAGCGTGGGGATTTTATTTTAGTGAATATTGCAATGACTCAAACTTCATGGTAAGGCCATTATGGGGAGGTTGGATTTTAAATCTAATGCTAAAAGATTTCAGAAGATGTTAGAAAGAGCATGGACTCAAGATTTACATAGACGTTACTTCAAATTCTGCCTCTACTAGCTTTATGAAAAAATTATTTAACCTCTCTGAGCCTCGTCTATTAAATGGGTTGATAATATCTTGTGGAGTTGTAAGAATTAGAGGTAGATCCTTGAACAGGATTTGGCCTATTATAGAACATGCGATGACTATTAACATTACTAGCTAAAGAGCAGAGAAGTAACTCTGATTGTTAGGAGGACCCGCCTGATTATATCCCACAGAAAGGGTACAAAAATGAAGGCAGGGGGACCTCTAGAGCTAACAAGCCTTAGGCAAAAATTACACACGAGTCTGGCAAGCCTCTCAAACTAATCTATCCCCACCTGGTTTTTCCCTTGGGGTTTATATAACAAAGTGAGTTATCAAGGGAAAAAACCAATCAACTATTGTTTGGGGCTCTTTTACCAGTGTGGACTTAAAAGGGAGGCATCTCCTTTCCCTACCTCTATCTGTCTCTAAAGGTCTGAGAGCTCCTTACCATGAGGGGGCTAGTAAACATGTTGTTTCAGGCCCATTGTGGCTGTGTCATGCCAGAAGCAGAGAGGACGGGGACTAATGCTTTAAACTGCAGTTGAGGGTGATGGCCTGTGCCAAGGTTTCCCTAAGACTTGAAAAGTACGGGGGTAAGCACTTCCACAAGTGGGAACGATCTGCCCTCTGCCCTGTCCAGGACCCTGGGAGTTAGTAAGGCCTCCATCAGGCTGCCAAAGAGTGGCAGAGAACGGAAAAGCAGATGCCTCGGCAAAACAACTCCGGGCCTGATGCTGGCCTGGAGGGAGCGAGCCTCCCAGCCTCCCTCCACCGCACAGCCATAGACACAAGCATCTCAAAGTTTCCAGACTTGACCTTTGGATTCTTGTAAAGTAAGGGAATGGGCTCCCTGCCAACAGTGACCAAACTAGACTCTTCACCAACCTTTAGAGGACAGGCAGGGAAACTCAGGCCCAGATTTACTTTTTTTTCAGAAAAATATGTGAGGGGGCGGCCCTGTGGCGTAGCGGTTAAGCGGCCCAGGTTCGGATCCCGGGCGCACACCGATGCACCACTTGTCAGACCGTGCTGTGGCAGCGTCCCATATAAAGTGGAGGAAGATGACACAGATGTTAGCCCAGGGCCAGTCTTCCTCAGTAAAAAGAGGAGGATTGGCATGGATATTAGTTCAAGGCTGATCTTCCTCACAAAAAAAACAAAACAAAAAAAATAGGTGATTTTTTTGGTTGTTCTCAAGTGTCATTATATAGTGTAGTAATAAGAAGGAAGAATGAGAGAAAGTTCGATTTCCTTTTTAAATCTGCCCTTTGAAGATATAACAGACTATCAATCCTGCCTGCCCATGCAGAAGGAGGCCTCATTCCATTGCCGTTAAGCTGTCTCTGCACAGAATGATACTGTTCTAACAAAGGCATCTTATCCCACTGGCTGACACTTTCTTGGCATCTGTTGTCCAGCAACCTCAGCTCTCCAGAACAGACCCACGAAGAGAAATGAGTGAAAAGGGCTTCTAAGTAGCCACAGTAACTTTTATCAAGGCCATAGACAAAAGTTTGTCCTTTATTCCATAGAAAATGCCCTTAGACCCTGAAGCAGAGTCAGTCTGTCCATGTAATAAGCAACATGAAGCAACTTGAAATCCCTTGTACCTCACGATCGTTGTGAGAATCAGGGGATGAGGTGCTGTCAATTACTATTGTCTGGTTTCTTGTTACAAAACAGATTAGAAACAGAAGACTGGGAAATAGGGAGGAAATAGGATCTAAAGAATAGCTGAGGTATGTGACCACCATTGTCAAGGAGTAGGCAGAAAAACAACAAAGTTCATTATATTTATTTTACTAAACAGTATGGTTCAAAAAACACAAACAAACGAGAAACCTTTTACTTAAAACTAGTATAACGAGGGGGACGGAGTTGACGATATCCTACTCCCTTCTTTCTGTGTATGTGGAGCTGGAACCATATCAGACAGTAAGCACTCAAGTAAACTTTGCCTTTCCTTTTGAATATGAATGAACTTCTCTGAACCAAGAGAGACAAATGAAGTTTTACAAGATACAGTCACTTTATGTTCTCAGTTTTAAAAATAAGCCAAGTGAAAAATATTTAATAAAAGTAACCGGAACAGAGCAAGTTTTAGGACTTCTACCATTAGTTCTAGTGACTTATACTCAATGTAAACAGACAGCATCAAACAAGTAAAACAAACAAACAAAAGTTTAACTGGGGTTAATGGGCATATATGTAAAAAAGAAATCCAATTTACTACAATTGGAGAAAAATGGCCATTTGAATCCAACTTAGAGATTTGCCAATAATGTGCATTAAATCCTGTGTACCTATGTAGCTGAGTAACATCTGAGAGCTTTGCAAGAGTGTGTGGTTAGTGAGAAAAGCAAAAGGTGCTTCTGATTCCACAGTTATCTGATTAAACAAAACAAAGCAATTTACAAAAAAAGTACCGAATGATACTTTAAAATAAATAGTTCACCATTTTAGGGTTCTCTTTGATCTGGCTCTCTTTGATCTTGGTAGTGGAAGAAAATCACCTTAAGTCTACAGTTTCTTTCTGGGCTACAAATCCCATACACTTCAAAGGCCCCCAAAACAATGTTTCCCAGCTTTCCGAATACCTGGAGAACTCTCCAGGTTTAAAGTGCAAATTCCAGAGCCCCCTTCTGGAATTCTCGTTGGGGCCATCTAGGGTGGGCCATCTAGGAATCTGAAGTTTTTTTTATAAGACCTTGGGTATTTCCACAACAGTTAGTCCTTGGACCACTTTTCAGGAAACATTGAGCTGAAGGTATGACTGCACCTAAATTACTCATTCTTCAAATAACATTTATTAAAAACACCCCCAGGGACTGAGCTGTATGCTGGGAATACAAAGATGACAGAGGCATGATCTCTGCCCTCAGGAAGACCACAGCCTAGTTGGAAATACAGACAGGTAAATAAAATCTTCAATAGTGTCATCAATGCTACACCTTGATTTATATTTATATTTATATACACCAGCCACATTGGCAACACAAAGAATGATAAACTCTACTTCAGCAGGGCTGAGAAGCTTTCACTGATGAGATGCTTGAGTTGCATCATGAAGAAGAAGTGTGAATTCACCAAGCTGACATGAGAGAAAGGGCATTTAAATAACAGATGAACCCAGAGGTTTGAAGAGTGAAGATGTTCAATGAACTGTAAGTCTTACGTTGAGAATGAAGAAGGAGAGAGAAAGGAACAGCAGAAGATGAGGTGGAACTGTACAAGTAGGAGCCAGATCAAAGAGAACCCTAAATTTCAAACTTTTCATGTTAGTAACCTGGGCAGAGGGGAGCCCTTGGAGGAATTGGTGAAAAAATAACATGTAATCAAATTTGCACCTTTGATCACTCGGGCACTAGTGGGGAGCCCACTGTTGAAGGTGAAGATGTCAACGGTTTCAACTGTATAAGCCAGGGCTTTATCTAAAGCCATGGTAGCAGGAGTGAAGAAGTACAAAATGTTGAAATTGTTTGCTAGTATAAAGGATGAATTGGAGATGAGAGAACTGTAGCATGCAGCCCTTCAGAAACCATTATACAACAGGCCCATGATCTTTTAACTCCAATTCCAAAATCCTTTATCCATAATTCCAAAGTCAAAAAAGCTGTGAATGCTAAAAGATAATTCTTTTAGCAAGGCAAACAAAAGAAAAAATAAACAAATGGGACTACATCAAACTAAAAAGCTTCCACACACGAAAGGAAATCATCAACAAAATGAAAAGACAACCTAATGGAGTTGTTTTTTTTAATTGGGTTTCCTAACTGGGAAAAGATATTTGCAAATCATATATCCAATAAGTGGTTAATATCCAAAATATATAAAGAACTCATACAACTCAACAACAAAAATACAAACAATCCAATTGAAAAATGGGCAGAAGATCTGAATAGACATTTTTCCAAAGAAGATATACAGATGGCCAACAGGCACACGAAAAGATGTTCAACATCGCTAATTACTAGGGAAACACAAATCAAAACTACAATGAAATATCACCCCATGCCTGTCAGAATGCCTATTATTAAAAAGAGAAGACATAAGAAGTGTTGGAGAGGATGTGGAGAAAATGGAACCCTTATACACTGCTAATGGGAGTATAAAATGGTGCAGCCACTATGGAAAACCGTGGAAATTTCTCAAAAACTTAAAAATAGAAATACCATATTTTCCAGCTATTCCACTTCTGGGTATTTATCCAAAGAACAAAAAAATACTAATTTGAAAAGATATATGCATCCCTATGTTCATTGCAGTGTTATTCACAATAGCCAAGACTTGGAAACCATCTAAGTGCCCATCGACAGATGAATGGATAAAGAAGATGTGGTGTATATATATATATATATTTATTTATAAAATATATATATTTATATAATTAAAAAATATATATTTATTTACACACACACACACAATGGAATACGCTCAGCCATAAAAAAGATGAAATCTTGCCATTTGCAAGAACATGGATGGTCCTTGAGGGTATTATGCTAAGCAAAATAAGTGAGACGAAGAAAGGCAAATACCATATAATTTCACTCATATGTGGAAGATAAAAAACAACAACAACAAACACATAGATACAGAGAACAGATTGGTGTTTACCAGAGGGAAAGAGGTGGGGAGAGGGCAAAAAATGTAAGGGGCATATTTGTGCCGTAATGGATGGCAACTAGAATTTTGGTGGTAAACATGATGTAGTCTATACAGAAGTCAAAATATAATAATGTACACCTGAAATTTATGTAATGTTATAAACCAATGTGACCTAATTAAAACATGAAAAACATTATATATATATATATATATATATATATATATATATATTCAATACCAGAAAAGCTTCTTTGTGCAGAAAAAGGCTTGATATTCTGGGGAAAAGAGTCTATAAAGCTGCATGCAGTCTAAATAGTTGTACTTCCATGTCAATGTAAAAAATGTTGAAATCTGTACTGAATTCATAAAATAACATAGCATTATGGGTCTGCTGTAGAAAACAAAAAAAGTCAGCCTGTACCTCTCTCCCTTCCAGCATTCTAACAATACGGTTTGATCACTATTTTCTTTTCAATCAGTACATTTTTCTTCCTTCCAAAAAATGCCTCACAATCTATAATTGTACATCTATTAACTTCAATTGTATTTATATCTCAATCTTCTGAGTCAATAACAAATTTAATTGATCCATTTTTGATTGCATTTTTCTTCATAATCCTATGTTTATCAGATGATTCCATGGCACTTTGCAGCATCCTTGCCGACTGGAGATGCTAAATATTTGTCTCAATTAACCTACATCTCTGACAAAGCTCATGTTAAAATTGCCTACATGCTGCCTAAATGAAGAGAAATGTGTCCTTGCCAAAATTTCTCAGTCTTATCTATAACTTTTTTTAAAGTTTTGCAAGTAACATAAGACTATATGGTTGTTGTAAAACATTCAAATAGACAGCAGCACACAGCAAAATGGGAGGGTCCCTTTTACGGCCATTCAGGCTCTCCTACTTCACGCCACTGACCGTAGTTTGGTGTCATTCCATCCTCCACACTTTCCTATGCTCCAGGAGTAGTTCAAAAGGAGAATTCAATTGTTTTTCCTTTTAAATTCTTTCTCACTCTCTCATTACATTTAATATCTTCTTCATCAAGAAATCCTGTTGGCTCAATCTTCAAAATATATCCATCACTCCACACTGTTACCACCTTGATCCAAGCAACCATCATCTCTCACCTGGATGACTGCGATTACCTCCTTCCTGGTCTCCCGGCTTCTATTCTTACCCCATCCTAAAAATCTATTCACAACACAGTAGTGAAAAGGATCCTTTTGAGAACAGTGTTCTGCTCAAAAGCTTCCAATGGCTCCCCATCTCCTGCAGAGTAAAAGACCCAGTTCCTATACAGTCTGCCCCAGCCCTTACCTCTCTGAGCTAGTCTTCTGTAAATCTCCTGGCTCTGTCCAGCCACACTGGCATCCATGCTGTTGCCAAGTGTGCCAGATCTGGGTCCACTTAGAGCCTCCAGAATGAACACAGCTCTGCCAACACCTTGATTTTAGCCCTGGAAGACTCACTATGGATGTCAGACCTCCAGAACAGGAAGATAAAAAATCTGTGTTCTTTAAGCCACTAAGTTTGTGATAATTTGTTACATCAGTAATAGGGAACTAATACATAATCTGCCCTTCATTTCATAGTAGCCACTGGCAAGCACCTTTTCTAGACACAAGAGGTGGAAGTGTTTTCAACTTTGAAATTTCACTAAGTTCCTAGTGAATGCATGAATTGATTGCTTATTTGTTTGGTTATGCTTGTGTAATATATGGCAACTGGAAGGTTGGCCTATTCAGTAACATAATGTATGGAAAAACAAACATTCAAATAAAGGGCAGAGAGAGAGGAAAAAAACAAAAAAGTTTATTTATCCAAAAGTTACTGAAAATCTCCCATGAGCCAGACACCATAACCATGGGAGGGACTGTGCCAGTGAGTAGTTCAAAAGAAACTGATTCATTCAATGATTGAATTCATGGTTATGGTTATTGCTCATCCATCAGCCAACTCACAATTATTAATCAGTCTACTACTTAGTACTATGCTAGATGCTGAGTAACACAAAGAAGCATCAGGACAGGTTCACGATTGTGTACAATTAGACTAATAAACCAGAACTTACAAGTCAACAATGTGAGGCACTATAGAGTTTGCATTAAATCGTCGAGATAGCAGGAGATCAGAGTATACGGACCAGGGTGAGGGCTGCATTCAGCAGGACCTGGATGGAGGACTGGCAAGATTGACGTTAGCGAAGAGGGGATATCAGGGCATCTTAAGCAGGAGAAACAGCAGCTGCAAAAGCATGAAAGAGAAAATGAGCATAGCAGGAGTGCGGGACAGTGAGGAAATTAGCTTGGTTACAGCCCAGGGCTTGATAGGGTGCAGTGGAAAATAAAGTGGGACAGTTATGGCACAGCTTTTTAATTCTGAGCTTGAAAAGTCAGGCAGAGGCATTTGGGCTTTATGTAATAAAAACAGGGAGCTGTGTCAGATTTTTTCCCATTTTGTTTGGAAATTTTTCAAACATCAAAAACAGTTGAAGGAATTGTACACTCAACATCCTATATGCATCATGTGGATTCTACAGTTGATGTGTTAGTATGTTTGCTTTATTGCTATCTGGTTATCTGGGATGCCTGTACCTAGCTGTTAATCCATCTTGTGTTTTTGTTTTTGTTTTTTAATTGTGGTAGATTTTTAATTCTTATTCTTCCAGATGAATCTTGAATCACTTGCCAAGTTCCAGAAGAATACCTTTGGAATTTTGATTTTACACAAAACTTTTCAATCAATTTGGGAGGAATTTACATTTTTTAATTATCTGTTTTTCTTCTCAAGAAACTAGTCTCAACAACGTTTTGTGTGTTTTAGATTTTCTGCTTGCATAAGTTTTACAAATTTATGATCAAGCTTATTCTTAGGTATTTTATTGACAATGTGAATATCTTTTCCCCCCATTTTATGTTTCTAACTTGCGGCCCAGATCTTTTCTTTCATGCTCATGCTTAGCTAGACTTTGCTCATCTTGTATGTCTCTCTTATCTGGGACCCCATTATAACCTAGGCTAACAGTGCCAAATGCAGGGCTGAGATGAGGGGGATGGATAGTCTATACACACAAACTTGCATTCTTCTCAATAGTTCATTTTTAAATTATTCATAAGAAAAGACATCTTTCTCAATGCTTATATACTCACTTGCTAACCTAACAATTGGAAGAACAATTTATTCAAAAAACATTCAAGAGTTTAGGGAATAAAAGACCTAGCTGTTGACAAAAACTAATAGCCCAAAGTAAATACATGTCCTACTTCAATAATTGGTAGCATTCAGTTCCTGAATCAATCATTTATCTCCTTCTGAGAGAATAAAAAGCTTGGTACAAAGATTGGTTACTTAATATCAAGATAAAAGATAGTAGATGTGATAAAACGTTTATTTTCATCTAAAATAGAAAAGCAAGTGGAAAGGTATATGGCACATACTTTTAGCAGCACAAGGCCACCTTTCCCTTTAGGCACAGTCCTTGACTCAACTATGAATGAACAGAACTTTTAAATAAATGCTGTATTTATTTTACAGCTAAGCACAAAATATAATGTTTTCATTTTGCTTTAAAATTCATTTGATAGTTAATAGATTCATATGTTTCAAAAATCAAACCAATATAATTAGGAATCTCACTGCTTCCTAGTCCCTCATGTCCACCCCCTATAATTTATTTATAGATAGCACACTTTATTATATTTGTGTATCCTCCCAGTATTTTTTACACAAATACAACTATCTATTCATATTTTCCTACTTTTATATATAAAAGGTAGCATACTGCTTACATTGATCTACACTTTGCTCTTTCTTTGAACTAGAGATCATTCCATGTTTTTACACAAAGAACTTCCTCATTTGTATGCAAGGCTGCAAAGTATCCTATTTTGTGACATACCACAGTTTATTTAACCAGCACTTTGCCGATGGAGACTTGGGTTGTTTTCCTTGTTTTGTTATTACAAACAACACTGCAATGAATAACCTTGGATGTATAATATTTCATATATTTGCAGTCATATCATGGGGTTTATAATGTATGTAGATGTAATATTAATGATAACAAGAGCTAAAAGGATGAGGAGTGGGCAAATAGAACTATACCATTCCAAAATTCTTACATTTTTTCATAAAGTGGCATAATAGTAAATTAAGGTAGACCATTATAAATTAAGAATGTACATTCTAATTTCTAGAGAAACCACTTAAAAAATACAAAGAGGTAAAACTAAAAGGCCAATAGAGGAATAGTGAACACTTAAAATGGAATACTGCAAAAATATTCAATGAACCCAAAAAAAAGCTGGAAAGGAGGATCAGAGAAATAAAAAACAGATGGGACAAATAGTAAAAGAATAAATAGTTAAAGTGTAGACCTAAATCCAATGATATCAATACTTACATTAAATGTAAATAGACTAAACATTCCAATTAAAAGACAAGGATACTTCATAATGATACATTGTCAATTCATCAGAAAGGTATAATGATAGGAAATGTTTATGTGCTTAATACCAGAGCTTTAAAACACATGAAGCAAAAACTGACAGAACTAAAGAAAAAAATAGATTTATCCACAATCATTGTTGTGTATTTTGTGTGTGTGTGTGAGTGAGGAAGATCAGCCCTGAGCTAACATCCATGCCAATCCTCCTCTTTTTGCTGAGGAAGACTGGCCCTGGGCTAACATCTGTGCCCATCTTCCTCCACTTTATATGGGATGCCACCACAGCATGGCCTGACAAGTGGTGCATCGGTGCGCGCCTGGGATCTGAACCCTGGGCCGCCAGCAGCGGAGCGCACACACTTAACCGCTACGCCACAGGCCAGCCCCCATGGTTGTGTATTTTAACACCCTTTTCTGAATAATTAACAGAACACCTTTAAGACTAGCTGGACAAAAAATTAGTAAAGATATGGAATATCTGAATGACATTATCAACCAGCTTGACCTCATCAATATTTATAAACAGTACAATCAACAACCATATAATGCATATGATTTTCAAGTGCACACGGTACATTCACTACAATAGACATTATGCTGGGTGATAAAAAAGTCTCAGTAAATTTCAAAATATTGAAATTTTTTATAGTATGTTCTCCAACCTCAAAGGAATTAAATTGGAAATCAATGACAATAGATAGCTAGAAGATAGAAAGGAGAATTACAGGTGTGGGAAGGAGGGAAAACTAGACTTGCGGTATTGAATAGAAATTAGGGATATCGCTTAGCTTACAGATCTTAATTTATAAAACAGTCCTCCTTGGAGAAAAGGCTGATTCTAACACTGGGGCAGGGATAAGCCTACAACATCTTGTTGCTCCAGAAAGTAAGAAATTGTTCAAAGAATGATGAAAACATGTCAAAAAGTCATGGGAGCCACTGGCAAAATGTGGGAAAATTCAAGCATCAAAATAAATAATCTTAGTAATGGATTATATAATCCATTGAAAAACAAAAATGCATGAGTACATTCTGATATAAATAAGTAAATTAATGAAGAAACAAATAAATAAGGGAAAATGGAAAACTCTTCCTTACAGTAGAATGCCAGCTAACAAATATAGAAGAAATAATGAAGTTAGAAAAGCATCAATGAGTACTAAAACTAGTGGATAAAAGCTAGATAATAAAGAGGAAAATTGCTCTGGATGCTGTGGTGTGCTTCACAGATCTACTGCAAGAATTAAGGACTTTTTACCCCGGCTGCTGGTAAGTGCTGTGAGCAGGCCTGCCTCCAGTTGGCAGTCAGCCCCCTTTGGAAACTGCCCCAACCAAAGAGGCCCATCTCACCCAAGGTCACACCTTTTTTCCAGGGCACCTGACAACCAATACCTAATCAGTGCAAGGGTATAAAAGCCCAGTTCTTTCACTCCAACTCAGGACAACTCTCAAGGGTCATCCCATCTTCAGAACATCTTGTGGGATCCACTGAGGCTTCATTTGAGACTGCATTGCAGTTCAACTTTCTCTCTGCCTGGTCCTGCATCCTTCCTTTCCTTTCCATAGATGTTGTCCCAAGAGCATTCTCTGTTAAATATTTTGCATATTAATCTCCATCTCAGAATCTGCACCACAGGGAACTCAATCTATGATATTTACATAGTCTCAAAGCATAAATTATTTCTTAATTGCAAAGTTAAAATTATTAACTTTATAACGGAGAAACTTCGTGAACACCAACTTAACCAAGGATCAACATTAATCACCAATATTGTAATGAGCAAACACTATGTGCCTTCTGATATGATGTATTGAGGATATTTTATTTCAGAGATAGTTCTGCCAAAAAAAAAAGAAGAAGAAGAAGAAAGCCTGAATATCATCATGAGATATCATCAACAAAATCCAAATTAAGGGATAACCTAAGACTAACTGGCCTGTATTCTTCAAAAATATCAAGGTCAAAAAAGACAAAGAAAACTTGAGGAACTGTTCTAGATTAAAGAAGACTAAAGAGATGTGTCAACTAAATGCATGATCCTGGTCTGGGAGGGGTCAATACACACACACACACACACACACACTTTGAACAATCAAAAGGGAAACTGACAAAATTTGGATATGAACTGTGGATCAGATAACAGTGTTATATCAATGTTAATTTCCTCATTTTGATAATTCTACTAGGTTATCTCAGAACTGAAGTATTAAGTGTCTTTGATAGAGCCAAAGGGGTAAAGGATGTACAGGAGTTCCTTGAATTATTTTTGCAATTATTTTATAACTTTAAAATTCTTTCATAATAAAATGTTACCCAAAAATGAATATCCCAAGCTTGCTGAAATTGCTTTAAAATTTTTTCCACCATTCTTGCAATATACCTCCCTGAGACTGGTTTCTCCACTGTGGTGCTATTAAAACAAAACATAAAGTCAGTTTAGATGTCCATTAACATCTAACATGTGTGTAACATGGTGATCAATCAATCTTAGATTAGATAAAGTAACACAGAGGAACCAAACTCATTTGCCACACTGAAACTTTTAATATTGATATGCATTATGTTCATTCGAAGAATGCATATATAGGCATTTCATATGTGGGAATCACTATTTGATTCAACTTTTAGTTTACTTATGATTGTGGAATAAAAAAAGTTACTAGTGATTCTCTCTGTTATTCACTTATAGGAACACATTCAATAAACAACATTTTTTATAGTTATTTTCTTTTGTCTTCTTTGGTTGTTCTGATTATATTTACTGAAATATAATTTATATCTATTGAATCTAATAACTAAAAATTGGAACATATTTTTGTCTTTGTGGGTTTTTTGTTTCATTTTTCTAGAAATTCATTTTTATTATATTAGTCCATGAAATTGGAAGTTATATACGCATAGTGATTCACCAGACAGTTTCAGAGGCACTGTTTAAAAGACTGATTAATGCATAAACAATCCAGCCTCCCAGGGGTATTGGCTTTCTAAAAGGACCTGATCTCTTTCACTAAAAGAATAAAGCACCCAATAGCTTGGGAGCGGTTTTTATTTGTTTGTTTGTTTGATCTGAACAACACGTATTCCCAGTATAACTGAATTATGCAGTCAGTCATGCCTATTTTAAAGAGTGGTGCTAAAAGAGCCCAATTATGTGGGTTTAATCTTTGAAAGGATCAGCTACCCTTACTCACAGAGGAATCATTCAAGACCACACACTGCACACACACCTCGACAGTCATCTCACATATGCAGTAATTATCGGGGAACTGTCCACTTAGCTCTGTATGTGCGGGGCTGGGGAATGAGAAGTGGGGCACTGTTAGGAGGTTAAAATCACAGGCTATTTAAATCCAAACGGAAATTTATTTTTAACTTTGTTTAACTATAAAAACTTTTTTTTCTTGTCTGTACTCATTAAAAGCCTTAAAATTCCATCTCCAGTGATGCTATGCTAGGTCTTTCACCTGGCAAGCTAAACCCACACAATTCCTTCTCTCTAGAAGTTAGCAAGCCCAGACATATGACACCACTGTAGGAACAAAGTAGTGAGCACATTGATTAAATATATACTGTCAGTGGACAATTATTTACCACTGAGAAAAATTACCCAATACTTGGAAACAGGCCAAGGAGATTACCAGGAGTTCTGTCAGTGGAAATTGGGCATTGTCTGATGGACACTCTGGCATTACCTGATTCTATGGGATGTGTATCTCTGATTGATGTTCTATTGACTAGGCTATTTCACAACTCTGTAAGAGTAGAGGTTAAGTTATAGAGAATTTACAGCACTGCAAATGATTCCAGTTAATAGAAATGCAAATGATTCCTATTCATAGCAATGCAAATTAATTTTATCTAGCAGAGAATATAAATCTCTGTAACTCAAGTTCCCATTTGAACCAGTTTTAACATCATACTGGTCCCTCATTTCATTAATGAGTTGAATAAAATCTTTGATTCATGTGCACTTTTTATTTGTATAAGAATCCTGCACATAATTTTTTAAAAATTATACTTAGCAGTACCATGAGGTAACAAGTATTTGCTCTAAGGAAACAAAGGAGGCAGCATGGTCAAAAGAGGAGGGAGGGGTGACACCTTTATCAGTAATAAAAATTTCCTTGGAGAGTAGTTAGGCTTGAGGAAGGGGCTGACACAGCCTAGGCATGTGTTGATCAAAGCCCCCACGTGAGGATGTAAATCCAGAAAAATAAAAAGTGAGAAGTATCAGTGAAATTCTGTGAAGAAAATGCATTAGGACTTGTCAATTGACTGGGGAGGTAGAATAAAAAAGCAGTGAAATATAAAATTGCTTGGAGTTTCTTGTTTGAGAAATTGGTGATACTATGGTATTGTGACCTAAGATAGAGACATCAAGTTATTAACTTGATGTTCACGTTTGTGAACAGTTAAGGATTTTATTAACAGAAAAAGATTATTATGGGGTCTGATCCAAAGGGAAAATGACCAACAGTGAACTAGATCGACATTTCCCAAACTGTGTTTCAGACAACACCACAAATCTATTAGAATGCTCTAAGACCAATATGGTACTCTATCCCCCCATGGGAGATTCACGAAGCACACTAGTATCTTAAAGATTCAGTGAAGTTTTTTGTTTAACTCACCATTTCCACATTTAATCACAAAAACATGAACCTGAATAATATCCTATGGAATTAAAGTTTCTCAATGACACTTTGAGAAATGTGGGACCAGATTTATAAAGTCCATTTATTAACCAAGTTTTGTCAAGTGATGATAAAGTTTAAAGTGAGACACAAATTCTTATGTGAGCTTTGACATCACCTAAGTATATTCCTGAAACATCCTAGTCTATGGTTTTATATAATTAAGTTTATGAAAATTCTAGAAATCTGGCAGTTTTCAAGAATGGTCTTTTGTATACCTGGCAATCCAAATATAATAATAAAATTATTGTTTTCCTTACCATTTCCAATAAGTTCAAAATGATCTTGGCATTTTTTCCCACTTCTTCCATTTTGAATCAGGTTCTGGTCTATAAGAATCTCTCCTATTCACACCTCTTACTCTCAAATTATTCTTATTCTCCACTAACTCATTTTACTCATTTTTTTAAACTCTTCTCTCTCCTTCCCTTATTGATTCCAATAAAAACATTTTAGATCTGGCTCATTACCCCTGTGTTCTACTCACAATGTAATGCTTCTAGAGTGTTTATATAACATTGCTGACTTTTAGGTTCTACGGTATAATTTAGTAGGAGGTAGACTGGAAAACAGCAGAATTTAATAAGAATAAGGAGATATTGGCTATGTCCTTTCAAGCTCAACTGAGCTAGTCTGGACTGAAAGCAATGGTCATTTCCAAAGACTGATCAGGTTCCAGTCTGTAGGACAGATGTTGCCTCTCTTGCAGACCTTGGTCTGCTCCAATGAATTAGATTCACCCAGTTCTTGGGTTGGAGCTGGATCACTTGGATTCATGGCTATCTAAACTTAATTTCCAACTGTGCTGATGCCTGACTCAAGTCATTTATCCCCTTGTGAATCAGTTTGTAATATGCAAAGACCAAATTAACTTTATCCAAAGACTTTTGATTCTGATGAATTAGCATACTGTATAAAAGTTTGCTTTACTGAGATATAATAATATTTTTTCATGCTTTTGGAAAAAGTAAGCTCCATGAGAGCAGAGACTTGGATTGGTCCATTTCCGTATTTCCAGTACCCAGAAAAGTGCCTGGTATATGGTAGGTAAACGACAATTATTGATGGATGAAAGAATGGGTGAATGGATAATGGTATAAGTAGAGATCCAGAAAGTATGGCAAATGAGTTTATTTCGCCTAATGATGCAAAATAAAGTCACATCCTCACACCTAGATTTTTATATTTCTAAAATCAATTCATCATTGTTTTCATAAGTTGTAACTTGAAGATAACATTGATATATTCAATCTAGAATGCTCTAATAGCAAAAATAAAGTTGAGTATCAATATCTTCCTCATGATTATTATTGAGATGCGGTATGGAATAATGGTTAAACACACAAACTTAGATCCCGACTAATGGGAACAAATCCCAGCTCTGTCACTTACTAGCTGTCTGGCCCCATGTTAAAGTTCTCTGTGTTTTGTTTCCTCATCTATGAAAACATAAACAGACAAGTACCTATCTCATAACCTCATAAGTTAATGCATGTAAAGCACTTAGAACAGTACCTGGCCATATGGAAGCACTTTGTATTTACCATTACTGGTAATAGCATTGTGCACTCCAAACTAAGAATCAGAAAAATGCAGAATGATTGTTAGAAATGTTGGTAAAGGCTGCATTTCATTTTGATCATTAGGTGCCAAAAGACAGAGAGTCTCTGTTAGAGTGAAACGTGTTTAGAATTTGCCCTGTTAGTCTTCTTTCTTTTACTCAGGTACACCAAGTCCCCACTCAGGGGCTTTCCACTAGCTGTACCCTCTACCTAGAATGGTCTTCCCTTGATCTTTACAAAAGTGGACCATTCTTCTCAGTCTGATCTTGGCTAAGATTTGGTCTCCTCAGAAGTCCTTCTCTGACCAGTGTTTCTAAAGTCGAGGCTTACTATTATCTCCTCTACTTTACTTCTCTGATTAGTATTTAAAACTAACTGAAATTTTCTCATTTACTTACTTATTTATTTTTGTTTTATTTTCGGTCTCTTCCTTCTAGAATGTAAGTTTCATGAGATCAGGAGCGTTGCCTGCTTACTTCACCACTTTGTCCCAAGAATAGTACCTGGTACATAGAAGGAAGCAGATAAATATTCATAGAATAAATGAATAAGTGATTGAATAAAGCTCAAATTCTTCGAAATGACTCATTGCTAAAGTCATGGGTAACTTTTATTCTAATTGTCTCATCTGTTGAAACAACATTTTTGAGAAGGGAATTAGTGTTTAATTAGCTAAAGTCAGAAGTGATTTTATGCAGTTCATAAAACATTTGTGGATGGGACACAGAATTAACTCAGTAGAAAAATAAATGTACATGTAACCACGAGACGTGGATCCTATTTTCCCATGATATTTGGAAATCTGACCAGTCCTCCCATATAATATTTCCAACTAAACATATAATAATAGAAAGATAAGATCTCAAACACACTATAGTCAAAAATATAGAATCAGAGACATAGATTATTTCCAGATGTCAACCTAGGGTTGCTAGATCTATCATCTTTATAAATGCAAAATGTTAAAATGTGCAAAACTTTATTCTATAGCTAGTTCTGTTATAAAAGAATCCATTATATGTTTAATTAAATATAGTTTATAAAAACAAAATTAGATTAAACCTAAAATAAAGCCTTCGATTACTCCCAAATTTCTAGATTCTTTTGCCAGGCGCAGAAAGGAGAATAGCATAATAACTCACACTCTAATTTTTAAACTTCTTCCAAAGCATACACAAAAACTAATATGTATTTAGCCCAAGCCTCAAATCATCTATATTTCTAATTAAAGTTATAATTTTTATCAATTGATTTATAATTTGACTTTCCCTCTTCCATCTTCTTTTTTTTTTTAATTTTTTATTTATTTATTTCCCCCCGCCCCCAAAGCCCCAGTAGATAGTTTTATGTCATAGCTGCACATCCTTCTAGTTGCTGTATGTGGGAGGCGGCCTCAGCATGGCCGGAGAAGCGGTGCGTCAGTGCGCGCCCGGGATCAAACCCGGGCCGCCAGCAGCAGGGGGCACGCACTCAACCGCTAAGCCACGGGGCCGGCCCTCCATCTTCTTAAAATGACTCTAAGTGGATTAATTGCAGGAACAACCAAGCATTCCCCAAAAAGAGAGATAAATAAGAAATAAAGGAGGAGAAAAAATATATATATTTTAAAAAATTCTTGATTAAAGTAAATAATGCTATAGTAATTGGGTAAAACTTAGTTCTGATCATCCAAAAAAACAGGACAAAGAAGGAAGTACAATACATAGCTCTTACTGATGGACGGAAGTATACTAGTTTATTGGGAAAAACAAACTTTTATCCAGACGTTTAGTGCTAAGAGAAATACTTACAGGTGACCTTGTAAGAGGGTATTGAACTGCTTTATAAATATTACATAGAGCTATTTCAAATGTGACATGTTTTTATTTCAGCTATCTATATAAGAAAATAATGCCAAAGCATCATTCTATAAATGCAACTTTAGTGGGGGCAGGGAGATAATAATGGGTGGCGCAGTCCAGGTATTGAGTTTTCTGTTTAACACATGGTGTGCATCAAAGAGACACTGCATTCATCAAAACATCCCATTCCTAGAGAATTATACCTAGAGAGTTATTCTATGTGATTTCTGAGTTCACATTGGAAATTTGTAGTGAAATGTACTTCAGGTTATACATTACAAAATGCAAAGTGTCCCACTGTTGAAGAACTTTGTCTAATGAAAGGAGCAGAAAAAGAGAATAGGACATGTTGATGGAAATGTAAAATGGCATCAATGTTCTGTTATTTCAGCAATATGTATCAGGAGGCTTAAAAAGGAGAATAAATTTTGTCTTGGCAATTCCACTTCTAAGACAATGCCCTTAGGAAATAATTAAGAAAGTGGACAAAGGTTTATTTACAAGGATACTTAACATCATCAAATTTTTTATAGTAATGAAAAATTAGGAATAATCTAAACACTCAAACAATAAAAGAGTGGTAAAATATATTATATGGAAAATTATTTATCCATTAAAAATTCCTTGGTAGAAAAACATTTTTATCCTGGAAATATCTTCAAATACAAGTTAGTGTTAGAAAAGGGATAACAAAATAGTTTCTCTCAGGGCTGGCCCTGTGGCTTAGCGGTTAAGTGCACGCGCTCCGCTGCTGGCGGCCTGGGTTCGGATCCCGGGCACGCACCGACGCACCGCTTCTCCGGCCATGCTGAGGCTGCGTCCCACATACAGCAACTAGAAGGATGTGCAACTATGACATACAACTATCTACTGGGGCTTTGGGGAAAAAATAAAATTATAAAAAAAAAAAGAAAACAGTTTCTTTCATACGCTGGAGGGTGTGTAAATTTGGCAAAACCTTGTGGGAGGGACATTAGGTAGATTTATCAAAATTCTAAATGTGTATACCCTGCGGAGCAGCAATTCTATTTATGGGAAATATGCCCTGTGGGCATCCTTGCTATGTGCACACAGATATACGTATTCGCATGTTCATTGCTGTGTTGTTGTAATGAACAACCAGAAATAGTCTAAATGTTCACAATAGGTGTAGTGGCTTTAAAACACGTCCACAAATTCTTTGACACTTCTCCCGTCAAGAGATGGGGTCTATGTCCCCTCTCCTAAAATCTAGGTAGACTTGTGACAACTATGACCAATGGAATGCAACAGAAGTGACACTACATGTACCTCCAAGGCTAGGCCAGAAAAGGCTATGCAGCTTCTGCCTGTTTCTCTTGGGACACTCACTTTTAGAGCCCTCAGCCACCATTGTAAAAAGTTGAACTACCCTCAAGCTGCCATACTGTGAGGAAGCTCAGATCACATGGAGAGGTAGGTGCTCTAGACAAGAGCCAGCATCAATTACCAGGTAAGTGAGTGAAAATATCTACCGATGATTCCATTCCTCAGTTGTTGAGTCATCCAGCCGTTGAGTCTCCCCAGATGCGGCCCCAGACATCATGTATCAGACACAAGTAATCCCCACTGTGCTCTATCTGAATTCCTAAGCCACAGAAAGAGCACAGCAAAATGGTATTTCTCATGACTAAGTTTTAGAGTAGTTTTTTATGTAGCATTAACCAAGATAAGACATTGATTAAATAAAATATGGTACATCCATAGAACAAAACACTATACAGCTATTAAAAAGTAAAAGATGAAGTGGTTTTAGAACAATACATATAATATGACCCTAGTGTGCTTTTTATTTATTTTTATTTTTTTCCAACTTTATTGAGGTGTAATTGAAAATTATGACCAGGTTTGTGAAAGGGAGAAATAAAGGTAAACAAACACTGCACATTTTGAGTCTTACAAACTTTCTAGAAAGCAATTTGGCAGTATACTTGAAGAACAGTAAAAATGTCCAAAACAGTTGACCCAAGAATTCCTCTTGTAGGAATATATCTTAAATTTACATTTAAAAAATTCATATACAAATCTAAGCATTGTTCTTTGAAAGGGTCAACTAAAAAGAAACACCTCTGAATGAAAGAATCAAGCAAAAACGAGGAAGAACATGGGGCCGGCCCTGTGGCCTAGTGCTTAAGTTCGGTGCATTCTGATTCATCAGCCCACAGTTCACTCAGATCCCAGGCATGGACCTACACCACTTGTCAGCCATGCTGTGGTGGCAACCCACAGATAAAATAGAGGAAGACTGGCACAGATGTTAGCTCAGGGCTAATCTTCCTCAGCAAAAAAAAAAAAAAAAAAAAGCCCAAGGAAGAACACAAACACTCAACACTCACAAGGGGAAAAGATAGATAACTAAAGGTGTGGAGATTTTTATATTTTAAAGAAAATGCTACAAAAAAATATAAAATCTGGATAAAATAGATTCCCTTTCTGGAAAACATAAATTATCAAAATTTACCAAAAAGGAATTTAAAAATCTAAATAATCATTTTAGAAAGTGAAAAGGTTTCACCACTTCTTCAAAAAAATTGTTGGGCACAAAAAGTTTTCCAAGCAAGTGTTTTCAAACCTCTAATTAAATTAAATTCTCTCTCAAATAGTAGGATTATTGGTGATTTAATTTTCTTTTTGCACTCTTCTGTATTTCCTAAGTGTTCTACTTTTCACATATATTTTTATTATCAATATAATTAATATTATACATAATATAATTAAATTTTATTAAAAGTTATGATGACTCTAACTGAAATCATGCAAATGGAAATAAGTAAAGTTTAGTTTATGAAGCTTTGAAACAAGTGAAAGGCAAAGTAAAGGTGGTACTAAACTGGGGATGTTGAGATCTCTAGAAAGAGACGGGAAAAGAAATCTAGCCAGCCCCTCAGGCCAAAGCTGGGGGTGCTTCAGTCTCTATCTGTGCAGTGCCCTCTGGGCGAGAGTCTGGCCATCTAGCTTCCAGAGCCAGGTAATCACAAAGCATCCCCTGGGCTGCAGCCACAAAAACAGGGGCACTGGGTGTGTATAAAAGCTCCCCTCTGGGAGTTACTGGTGCTGTGGAGCACGGCAGAGGGAGAGTGTGAAGATGGCGCCTGCCAAGGGAAAAAATAAAAAAGTTCTGGAGTTAAAAAAAATGGCGCCCTCCAGCTTCAGCAAGGCAATGATAGAGGGTGAAAATGGCGCCCACCAGGCCTCTCTCCTGGAGAGTAGCCCAACAGGTCCCTGCCCCTCTGGCTGCTGCTTTAAGATTAGCAAAAGAATCTTTCACATAAAGTCTGGGCGCTTTTCAAAGGAGTGCTTCTCCTGCTGAGCCGTGGGGCAAGTGAAACCTTTAAGAGCCATTTCTCAGTTCCTACAGCCCTTTGGGTCCTGTGGATGCCAGCTGTTGGTTTTCAAAGCCAGCTGTTTGGGGAACTCACCTCTCAGGTGCAGGTCTTAGAAGTTGGGGTGCCTGATGTGGGATACAATCCCTTCGCTCCTCATGGAGAAGCTCTGGGTTTGTGAGTTCCCTCCTGATTGTGGGTCGCTGTGCTAGGGGTGGGGTTTATGGCGAGTCTGCATCTCAGCCTCTCCTACCTGCTCCAATGTGGCCTTTTCCTTGTTTGCAGATGTGAAGCAGCAGCTCAGCTAGTTTTCAGGTCTCTTTTAGAAGAAATTGTTCCATATTTGTTCCGTTCATTGTTCCATACACTGAATCCGCACTATAAGCTCAGTGTGTCCATGGCAGGAGGTGAGTTCAGGATCTTCCTACCTTGCCATCTTGAACCACTCCCCCAGGACTTATTTTGTAACTGGAAGTTTGTATCTTTTGATCATCCTCACCCACTTTGACCAGCCGCCCCCCATCTCCCCCAGGCAACCACCAACCTGTTCTCTATGAGATGGGGGAGTTTTTTGTTTTGTTTTATTTTGTTTTTTAGCATCTATACATAAGTGAGATTATATGGTATTTGTCCTTCTCTGTCTGATTTATTTCACTTAGCATAATGCGCTCAAGGTCCATCCATGTTGTTGCAAATGGCAAGATTTCCTTCTTTTTTACGGCTCAATAATATTGCATTACATATAAATATACACTATATTTTCTTTATCTTTTCATTTATCAATGAACACTTGGGTTGTCTCCATATCTTGGCTATTATAAATAATGCTGCAATGAATATGGGGTGCATATATCTTTTCAAGTTAATGTTTCTGTTTTTTTCAGATAAATACCTGAGTGGAATTGCTAGATCACATGGTAGTTCTATTTTTAATTTTTTGAGGAACTTCCATACTGTTTTCTATATTGGTTATACCAATTTACACTCCCACCATCAGTATATAAGGGTTCCCTTTTCTCCACATCCTCACCAACACTTCTTATTTTGAGAATTGCTATTCTAACAGGTGTGAGGTGGTACCTCATTATGGTTTTGATTTGCGTTTCCTTGATGATTAGTGATGTTGAGCACCTTTTTCACATACCTGTTGGCCATCTGTATGTCACTTGGTCTTTTTGAGACAAATAAGGAGCAACAGATATTATAAATGTATGATAGAAAAGAAATATGGGACTTAGGGTTTAAGGAAGTTAAAAAAACAACATTGGGAAATAAAATGGAAATGAATCTGTGAAGTGAGTGTGAGACAGAGAATCTTTGCTAAGGTTCGTGTGTACTCATTCTACTGCACTCTGCAGTTAGAATTAAGATAACAAAGCCAAGATGGGACACTGGCAGAGGGCTACAAGTTTGCAGTACCAGGTTGAGTCTCTGCAGTCCAAAATCTGGTCCTCAGAGGTACACATTCAGAAACTCAATTTTATAAGGTGACTATCACATTCAGAGGTGACCAGTCTCTTAGAGAATGAATCACCCCAATTAGATTCTACAGAGAGTAATGCATTATTTACCTAAGTTCTGATTTATTAAATAACAATGGAAGCTATTATTTTCTGAAATGTCATTAGATGAGAATAGAATCAGAATAAAGGGAGTTTTGAAAAATGTTTATCTAGGCCAGAGGTTCTCAAATGGGGGCAATTCCCCACACCCCCAGTGGACATTTGGCAATGTCTAGAGACATTTTGGGAGTCATAGCTTGTGGGTAGAGGGAGAGCAGGAAGTGCTATTGGCATTTAGCAGGTAGAGGGCAGGGATGCTGCTAAGCGTCCTACAATGCACAGGATAGCTCCCCACAACAAAGAATTATCTCGCCCTAAATGTCAATAGTGCCAAGGGTAAGAAACCCTAATCAAGTCTGTGGAAAAGCCATAAGAAAACTTCTCAAGTAGCCCAGTGCTGATGTCCAATAGATTATATCATTCTTCATGTATAGTGCTTTTTCTAGGCTCTCAGAAAATCATCTCCTTTCCCACAGGCCTTATGCAGAGGTGAGTTTTTCTCACTTTCATTACATGTCTTTATTGCCTCCCTAAGATTACATACTACTTATTTTAGTTCAAACTGAAAGTCCCTATATCTCCTCAGTCACACATTTATGGAAAGTTTTTGGACTATTTCTTTATCCATTTTTGTTACTAGTTTCATTATTAGAAATGTCAACCTTAATTTCTGATTTCAGCTTACGTTACTTCCATGCATATACATATATATGTATATCTATAAAACGTTTTAAAGAATAAACAGAAATTCATTGGATTTATTATAATTTTATTTATGCTGAGTAAAAGAAATTTTAGTTCTGGTTATTATCATACTGTATTAACACAAAAATCCTTTAGTAAAAGACCTCATGCTCACAGTTCTTAGGCTAGTCCGCACCCCGCAGCAAAGCAATTTATTAAATAAACACCCTTTAACTTTCTTCAAATATTTCCTATCAGTTCTAAATAACTTGCAACCTTGGGTATTCTATTTTAGTTGTGAAACCCAGTTCGAAGAAAACTCCCTTGTCAGTAATGTATACTTAAAAATAGTAGAAAGTAAAAAGAATTTTTCACTTCAGTGCTTTCTTAGAATAAAAACATTATTTGGATTAGATAAACATTATCTTCAGGCTGAGTCCCAATCCAGCCACAGGTCCACAGGTTCAGTCCACAGGTTAGTTCAGTCCACAGGTCATTATGGCAAAATGGGCCTGGGCCACGGACAGATTCTGGCATCTGTATTTATAATATCAGTTCCCACAGAGGTTATTTCACCTACCAGTCCTTTCAGCAGGATCAGCCACATAATTTGCAGGGCCCAGTGCAAAATGAAAATATGCGGCCCCTTGTTCAAAAATTATTAACAATGTGGCACAGGAAATAATTAAACCAAGGGGAGAATTAAACCGAGTGCAGCCTCCTCTGAGATGGGGACCCTGTTCTGCACAGGTTGCATGTCCACGAAACTAGCCCTTTCAGATTATGTCCTTTACAATCTGTCAGTATAGCTGTTGGTTAAAAAAAAATTTTAAGGTTTTTTGTAATCAAGTTCAGTTTTCTCAACAGGCAAAGTACGCTCACAATCACTTCATTTAAATGAGGGCAAAAAATCAAGAGATTTCCTGTAAGTCATCAACCAGCAACTATTAATTCAACTAATTTATATCGAGAGAGGGGAGAAAAGAGAACATTGGTGGAGCTCTTACTATGTGCCTGGCACTGGAGATTTTAAAATGACCCTTGTTTAACTCCAGCTACCAAGTAGGTGAACTGGCAAGATTTCGGGGAAGACTTGATATTATGGTTTCTACATAACTTCAAAAAGCAACTTGGAAACCCTTTCCACGAATTAAGTAGGGCAGACCTCAGGCTTATTCAAGCCTCGGCCTTTTCCTGCGGCCTCCGGGCGAGGGCGGGCCAGCGGGGCTGGCGGGCCCTTGACCTGTGTGCCCGCGCCAGAGGCCGAGGGGGAGCCGCCCACGTGGGGGCTGCGGAGAAGTGAGCGGTGAGGGAGGGGCGGGACTGTGGGGGCGGAGCCTTCGGGAGCCGGACCGTGGAAGAGCCGGGCCGAGGAGAATGGACTCCGGAGTTAGGCCCCCGCGAGTGGGCGGGCCCGAAGGAGAGCGGGGTCGAGGGTGGGCGGGCGCTAGCGGGGGCGGGGCCGAGGCGGCGGCACGGGCGGCCATGTTTAGGCCCCGCCTTTCCATTTTTACTGCTTCTGGTTCCGCCGCGGCCGCCGGAGGTAAGACTGGCCCGGGCGGATGCCCGGATGTCCTCGGTCCCCTGGGTCTGGGGCCGCACGGGCGACACGGCGGGGCCCGGTCGAGGGGGACGTGAGGCCGGCGGCGAGTCCCGCAGGCGCCAGCGCGGAGACTGCGGCCCCGGGGCGCCGCACATGAGGGAGCCGGGGCAGCAGGCCGAGGGCCGGGGCGCCGAGGGGAGGCGCTTCCCACACCCCTTTTCCACACTGAGCCTCCACGAATGTGTACCTCGGGCGCGCGGCCTCCGAGGAGAAGCTGCGCATTTATGCAGCGCCCGCTGCGTTTATCTAGTTCTTTCCATCTTACATAGGGTCTTCTCGCCCTTGACCCCCACCGCGTGAAGGAGGTGTGTCCCGGTTTACTGGCGGGACAGGCCCGAGCGGTGGCAGCTCCACGGGCGCCTGCGTCAGGACGCGGGCCCGGGGAAGCGCACCTCCTGGCGCGCTCGCCGGCTCCTCGGAGTCTGCTCGCGTCGGAAACGCCCTGACCGGGGCAGGAGACCGTTTCCGCTGGGGTCCTCGGGGAGGTGGTGTGTGAGGTTGCGGGAATAATAATAGCTGACATTTGTGTGCACGTCATAGCCAGCAGTGTTCTCAGCAGTGCGTAAATTAACTGCTTTAGTGCCGGGAGCAAGCCTATCACATTGATCGTATTGTATCCCCATTTTACAGTCGGGGAAATGAGGCACAGAAAGATTACATAGGTTGCCCGAAGTTATGTAGTATGTGGTGAAGCCAGAATTTGAACCTGAAGGGTCTGGCTCCAGAACCTGCTCTAAACCCGTTGTACCATAGCGTTGACTAAAGCCACCCCGTAGAAACATCCAGGCTATACTAGAGTTATACGTAATTGAGTTTGACTACATTAAAATAATGGAAAGACCAGAAAAATAGTGTGGGACCAGTGAAGACAATTTTGAGAGCCAAGTTAAGGTGTTTGGAGTTCGTGGGTGCTATGTTTTTTCCCGAAGGTGGATTAAAAATTAATATGGGCCAGCCATGTGAATTTTTATGAAGGAAAAGAGACTATGCTTAATACGCAGTTAAAATGTGAGTGAAGTGTATGTGGAGTTTTATTCATCCTTATTTATCTTGTCAGTTCTTCACAATTTCGGTTTTATGAAGTTTTAATGGCATCAAACTTGAAAAAATTATACTGTACAGTATAATGAATTACATCGTCTTCCATTTCAGTGACTTATTGGTGTTCAGCTGCTAGCCTGACAGCTGAGTGGGATTAGCTCTCTACACCTGTAGGAGCAGCTTGGAGGTGGTCAGGCATTTCTCATCTGCTAGTTAATGTGGGCAAGCTAACAATGTTTTTAAAATTGACGGAATATACTTGACACTACTGAACTATGCACCTAAAAATGGTTAAGACTAAATTTTATGTTATGTGTTTTTTAGTGACAATTTTTATAAATAATAAGTTAAAATGACTAACAATTCCATGTAGGCAATTTTAGGTCTGAAGATGTGACATAGGTATCCATCAAGCAGTAAGTTAAAAGGACTAAAGTCCTAGGCTTCCATGCAAGATTGATTTTAGTGGGACGTACAAGAAGGAAACAAACTAGGAGGCTAAGTTTTAATTTCTTGTGTATAATTAGGATGGTGGCAGTGGGAATTCAAAGAAGGGGTCACTTGAAGACATTTCAAACGTAGATTGGGTAAGATAAGCATGGATGTAAAGAGAGGCAAAGAAAAGGAGAGAAAAAAATGGTTTGAAGGTGAGAGATAGAAACTTAGTTTTAGATGTGTTGGGTTTATTAGCTGGTAGCATATCTTATTAGAAGGATCCAGCAAGAAATGTAAATTCTGGCACAAATGCTTGAAAACGATCTGGAGACGCAGGTTTTGATTCTTCTACCCAGAAGATGTAGTTGAGACTTACAGTTAGGAGTTAAGGAAAGAGTGTATGTGAAGAGAAAAGGAAAGGGAGATGGGAGGAGAAAGAGAAAGAGTGGAAGAGAAGAACTCAGATCCTGAGTTTCCGCTGAGCGGAGGATTTAAACGAAAAAGTGGTGGTCAGCAGTGCCGTGATCCAGTGATGTTGAGGAGACCTGTGTGGGTCATTAAGAGCCAGTGGAGTGGGACACTGAAAATGAAGAAATAGATCCAAGTCCAAGGAGTCTGAGAGAATGGGAACAAAAACAGAGGTAGAGATAGAAAACTGCAGACTCATTGGAAGAAGGAAAGAATGGGTAAAAATACAAAGAACAGAGATTTCTGGAGGTGGATGACATTTAGCTTCAATAAGTAAAGGGAAGAAAAGTAAGATTCGACACTTTGACCTTGGGGGGGAATGGATACTTTGTGAATAAAGACAACTTTCTCTTTAATGGTTTTTACCTGATTGGCTTGGCATGTACACCAAGAGAACCTTTCTTTTTTAAAGAACATTGATGTTCATTTTATTGACTTTCTAGTCAATAAACTGGCACTGACACAGTGAAATTGTTTTGGGTTTTTCGGGTGGAGTGTTATTCTACTCTACTCTTTCAGTCCATTTCTCCCACCATATCTGTTCTAGAACCTAAATGAAAGGTCAGACAGATGACACTTAGTATGTAGTATGTTAAGTTTCTATTTATTTATTACTGTGTATCAGTCACTTCAATGTCATTCATAAACTGAATTTTCTCACCAGTTCATCCTTTCTAGCCAGTCAACCCAGTAGTCCTTAAGTCCTCATCGCTTCCCTCCTTTCTCCTCCCTGCATTCCAGGTTTGATCTACAATTCTTAGTCAGGCATGTCTAGGCTTTTTATATTTCTCTACTTTTCTAGTATCCACTCCTGATTTTCTTCACTCTCAGCAGTTGACTACATCTCTTACTTCCAAATTACACTTTAAAACTTTTTAAAAATTTTTTAAAAGAAAGACTTTCTTCATAGGAATCTTATTCTAGCAAAAGTTTTTGACCAAAAACTAGGCCTTGTGGCAAAATGGGTATTCAGGAAATTAGATTAAGGACTGAGATGAAGGGGTGTGCTCTTCGATCAGCTGCGTTTTCCAAGCTGCCATAGCCAGCGGAGACCATCACCTACCTCGAGAGAAGAAAATGTCCCTGTTGAGAGTGTGTAGTGTACTGTACATGTCTATATAACCTTTATGGTAAAAAGTATGTCCTGTTTATGAAGCATTTGGTCTTTTTTTTCAGGATCGTCTACCCTTTGGTGCAGACTGAAAAGCAAGTAGCAATTGGACAGTGTCTTATGTGTACATTATTACTTATGTGTACATTATTATGTGTTAGTTTGAAAGTTGTATGTAAAAATCTAATAACCTGGTTTAAAATATGTTATTTTTCACATAGAAAAATTTTAGTGAAAAATGTAATCACCTAGTATATCATGTCATATATCATAGTATATCTAGTTCTTAGCTTATGTCATATTTTTTATTGAGCCTAACTTGTTTCTTGATTTATAATTGAAAGTAGTTTCTAAAATGGGTGGTTGGGGAGAAAAAAACTTAAAAAGCTTTGATTTTTTTTTTAGTTCATCCTACCAGTTTAAAAAAACATTATTTTAACTTTGTTTTTCTTTGACCAAATGGAAAGTATTTGATTTTAATTAAAGAACATTCAAAGAGCAGAGGAAATTGACTAGTTCTCGTTTACTAATATAGATGAATTGAATAACAAAGTATAGAACAATAGAGATAAAGGACAAGCTAATTTTTAAAACTTTCATGTAATCGGTAGTCAGAAGTTAAAAAAAATAAATTATTCATTAATTCAACAAATAATTATTGGGTATCTCTTATGTACTGGATATATGTTCAGTGTACCATGTTTTGGGAAAGCAGACATAGTCCCTGCTAGGTTTAAGAAAATAGGATATTCTTGTAGAATAATTCAGTAAATAATTGTATTCCTTGGTCTTGTGTGTATATATGTTAAAATTATACAGGTATTTCATTTAGTTCATTATTTAAGAAAGGATCATGAACAAGAATAGCTGAAATTAATATTCAATAATTAATAACATCTTGTGAGAAATTTGTTGTTTAAGAATTGATCTTTTATAGATAAGCATAAACCTGTGAATAGAAGGTAATTTCTCTATGTGTATTTGAAATACCCTAATCCTATAAAATTAGTTAATCTTAAGAGTGTCTGGGGAAAAAAAAAAAAAAAGAATGTTTTAAAGACCTGCTAGGAGGCAGGAGAGCATAGCAGCAGAGTCTGCTGATGAGTCTCTGATATCAGACTTTCTGGTTCAAGTCCCAGCTTTCAAATGCAAAGCTAAGTTTTGGATTTATTGAGGAGATTACTTAAACATAAGGTTGAAACTAATCTTATTTAGAATTTTTCAAAGACATTTCCAAAATTAGCTTTTTAAGATGATTGTTATATATCTTTTTAGAGTAACCCTAACACTGCACCTGATGAGCATACAGTAGAACATTTCACGGAGAAGACCGCCAGAGTGGTAATACCTATTCCTGGTATCTGAGGATTTTTTATTTGGTGTGTACAGCTTACTGATTTTAATAAGAAGGGGAAGGGAATCCTTTCTTGAGAGATACAAATCAGAATCAACAGATGTTTATGATAAAGATGGCTTTCCAATTTTTTTGTATTTATTATTAAAACCTAATAGTGTGTGATATTTTAACATGTAAGTTTAAAATTATTTATGGAAATTTAAAAGATTTGTTTGAGGAAAGAGAATTATAAAACTTGAGAATTTCCCAATGACAATCTGCACTTGTAATTCACTTAAAACAGCCTGTGTTTTACTTGTTGGTTTGTTTTAAAAGAAGAAATGTTGGTCTAAAAGTTGTGCATCACTTTCTCTGAAAAACTCATAGAATGAGTAATGTGATCTGGTTTAGCATGTAGAAGGGTGCCTATCACACTGTAGATGTTCAATAAATGTTATGTTATTATTAAAATCATTATTATTACATCATTTTCCTCCCTTTTTAAAATCAACCATAATCAGTCCTATCAATTCCTTGACTCCTTTGTTACAGCTTACAGGTAAGCTATTAACAGTTTTTAATCTTCTAAGCCAAAATAATCAGTTAGTAACTTATTTTATTCTGCCTCTTTCTAAAAAGAATTTAGGGCAGTCCACACACAAAAAAAGCTTGTTAATCAATTAGTAATGACATACCAAAGTACTACAGTTTTCTAAAGTGAGTAACAAGTGTAAGTGTGTGTACAGAAGTTAGTTTCTTAATATTGTTTATCAGAGAAAATTAGCATGTGAAAAAATATTCTAGGTGGAAAACAGTTGTATGTTTGGATAATTGATCTGAAAACAGTTTTGTTTCAAGTTTTTAAGGAACTAATTCTCTAGAAATTAATGAGATTAATCTTCACTAATAGGAGAAGAATGGCATTGAAACAGATTTCCAGCAACAAGTGCTTTGGGGGATTGCAGAAAGTTTTTGAACATGACAGGTAACTACTAAGAAGATACGGTTTTAGATATATCTTGTTCTGCTTCTATCTATTTGAGTCTTTAAATAAGCCCATGAAAGATCATTGTTGCATGAATTACTGCTTACATGGAAAAATACCTGTGGTTTTATCAAAATTATCTTATCTAGTTGTGATTTTAGTTATTGTAATAAAATATTAATGATAAACAACGAGTTAAGAACGTGTACATTTTGGTACCCATGAGCAAACATGAATTTAAGATCTTTAGAATTCATTTTTTATAAAAGCCGATTTATTAGTTCATACATCTCTTTAGAAACAGAAACGATTTTTCTTTTAATAATATTAGTGCTACACTGAGGATATTACATTTATTCTTTTAATTTATTCTGTCCAAAATGACTATGTGCCATGCAAAGCATAAACTCAGGTTGATTAATAGATCACTATGCTAAATTGGCCCCATTCTTTCTTTAAGGGCCAAGGTATATTTCTTAAGTGTTGGTGGAATCCCTTATTTTGGACATTGAATCGCTTATTTTATGTTTCTGTCTTGACTAATGAGGGGCATTGATTTTTTTGTTGTGACTGTTAAAATTACAGCGTTGAGCTGAACTGCAAAATGAAATTTGCGATCTATTTACCACCAAAGGCAGAAACTGGAAAATGCCCTGCACTGTACTGGCTGTCTGGTAAGCATTATACATTTGAGTTTTATAAAGGAATTTCTTTTTCTTTTTAACTGGCTTATCTTACTCTTATCTTATGGATATGCTTTCTGAGCCATTTATAAAAGACTTTAGGAGCCTGTCATAGTCGACTCTTACTTTATCCTGAGAATAATTTCAGACCTACTGAATTACATTTGTTTCACTTCTTTTAAATTAGACCAAGTAATTAGCAGAGAATGTAAAGTTTGGACTCAATGGCAAGAACTTCAAAAAGTTATTTACCTAGTTTGTACCTACTCAAGAATTTCTGGAGTTTGTAGAGACTTTACCACTCAAATAGAATAATATTAGGTAAAACCAAAACACCCACGATACACTACTTAGAAACTACAGACAAGTAACTTTTTATAGTCTTCTCTAGAATATTTTAATTGGAGTCCATGGATCTTCTCTGGCATCGATCTGGAAAATCACAAAAACATTTAACGTAAGACGGTTCTTAGATTAATACTATTATAAATCTTATGAGAAAGGGAACTTTAATGTCTTCAGAGTTACTTCTTAAAAAAAAAATTTAATACGAAGTGAGCTTGTTTTTCTGTATTATAAAAAGATTAAACCTTATATAGCATGAGATAACAATATTTTTGATCTTCAGGTTTAACTTGCACAGAGCAAAATTTTATATCAAAATCTGGTTATCATCAGGCTGCCTCAGAACATGGCCTTGTCGTCATTGCTCCAGATACCAGCCCTCGTAAGTGTTCTTGTTCCAGAGAGCCTTTGTAAAAATAGAAATCTTTAAGACTAAATGATGAGTGTTATAATAGATACACTCTACAGTTCATTTCATATTTTTGCTATTATCTCTGTTAATGTTCCAAGTGACATCACGACTCTAAAATACCATGCTATACATTTTTCTCACTGAATTTCACTCATGACATCTCTCTTATGAGAGGGGACAGTTTTGCTATTCCCATTTTACAGATTAAGACACTTCAAAACAGATTGAACAACTCAATTAATATATCATATTGGCACGAGTGTCAAAATAACATACAATGCCTAAGAAATTTTTCTATTCCATAGGTAAACTGTCTTATTGTATGGTAATTACGTCTTTTCACATCTTTGTTCATCATCAAACAATCAACAATTGTATAGTTAAACAAGTATTAGTTTTAATATAATTAATTATAATTAGAATGTTTACATTAGGGGAATGAGAATATCATACATTTGAGAACTCAATCCATTGGAGAGTTAAAACTTGTTTTGTGACCATACAAGTGTCAGGAAATGGTATTTAAATGGCCAGCAAAAGTAACTGGAAGTTAAATGGCTGACCGTGGGAAGTAGTGCGTGTCCTTTCACAGGTCATATCATACAAAAGTGAGACATGTCTCAATAGAAATGTAATAAAAGATTTAATTCAAAATAGCATCAAAAATATAAAATGCCTAGGAATATAAACTTTAAAAATATGAAGATTTATTTTTTTTAAAAAAACATGAAATTTGCTAAAGGTCATAAATGAAGACTTTAATAAATGGAAAAATGCCGTGTACTTGGATGGGTAGACTGAATGTTATGAAGAGGTCATTTCCCTCAAATTACTCTACCTATTGCTGTAATTCTATTAAAACTCCTAATGGTTGACTTTTTAACTACATGCAGCTATATAAAATAAAACCTAGGGGCCGGCCTAGTGCCATAGCAGTTAAGTGCCTGCACTCCACTTCCACGGCCCAGGGTTCACAGGTTCGGGTCCCAGGCGCGCACCGGCGCACACTGCTTCTCAAGCCGTGCTGTGGCAGTGTCCCATATTAAATGGAGAAAGATGGGCATGGATGTTAGGCCAGGGCCAATCTTCCTCAGCAAAAAGAGGAAGATTGGCATCGGATGTTAGGTCAGGGCTAATCTTCCTCACAAAAAAAAATAAAAATAAATAAATAAAACCTAATAAATTTTTTTTATTTTGGCTGGCCCCAAACTTAATAAATTTAAAAAGAATATAAGAAAATCCCATTGGGGAATGAGTGAATAGGGGAAATATGATGGAATGATTTGAGAGTACATAAGACGGTTCCAATTCAAAATAGTGAATTGAGCACAAGCGTTTGTCTCCCTTCCCTTCTAAGACCACAGTGGTAAAGAGAATTAAAGAAGCTTGGTAATCGGGGAGAGTCATCAGAGAAGGAATCTCAACACATTTCTAAAAGATAAAAAGAGTATATAAGCCCCTTGACAGGTAAAACAGAGTGAGAGAGCTTATGTCCAGAATACATAGGAGGGAACTTCAACAAAGAAGGCCAGTGTGCCTTGCCTTGACAGTGAAAACCACAGCCTGGAAGGGCATTCCCTCTCTCACCTCATTGAGTAGAACTAGTCACATGGCCCCATTCAAGAGGGACAGGAAGTATGTCCCCCAAAAGGCAGAGAGCCCACAATATTTGGTGAATAGCCCTAATGCAAATGAACTTTCAGGTACGTTTAAAAGTGCGTGTTATTAAACGTGGGCCATTACTACAGAGTAGATGAAACCACAAGATTTTTCCTTGATAGGTGGCTGCAATATTAAAGGAGAAGATGAGAGCTGGGACTTTGGTACTGGTGCTGGGTTTTACGTGGATGCCACTGAAGATCCTTGGAAAACTAACTACAGAATGTACTCCTATGTAACAAAGGAGGTAATTTAATTTATATTGTGGTTATTAATTGGTGATTGCCAAACGTTTGATTTTGGACACAAAGTCCAGAATTTTAAACTAGGGCATGGTGTTGTTGAATCTATTTGGTACATATTTGTTAATTATCTTAGTGAAAATTCCAAAGTTTACTAGTACTACAGTCTTATTTACTGCAATTTAACTTAACATTAAGTACAGTTTTAAACAGTTTAATAATTATATTGATACCTGTGTACACTAGCCAGGTTATGCAAAGAAAATAGTGTATGAAAAAACTTTCATTTCTCTGACAGCTGGTTCATTCAGACATATTTTTTTTTTTTTTGGTGAGGAGATTAGCCCTGAGCTAACATCTGTTGCCAATTTTCCTATTTTTGCTGAGGAAGATTGGCCCTGGGCTAACATCAGTGCCCATCTTCCTCTACTTTATATGTGGGATGCCTGCCACAGTATGGCTTGATAACCAGTGTGCAGCTCCGCGCCCAGGATCTGAACCCATGAACCCTGGGCTGTGGAAGCAGAGCACGCGAACCACTATGCCACTGGGCCTGCCCCCATTCAGGCATATTTTATAGTGATTCACCAAGGCTTAGTCAGAAAGGATAAATAAGTGGTAAAGCATTGCTTCTCTTAATATTTATGCGCAGTTTATGCATTTTTCTAAATTTTATGATTTTAATTAATATGTACATAACACTCAGAAACAATAATATAAAATTTTAATCACCCATAATTCTGTCACCTCAAACAAGAACTATATTCTGTCACTTTTTTGTATGACTAGTTTTCATATAGTTGTAAAACTATCTTGTTCTTTTTTTAGTTGTATAAAGTAAATATTGTCTAATATTCTAATCTATGTGTAACATAATTTTAATAATTACATAATATTCTGTCATATGCTATAATTTACTTTTTCCTAATGTAGGGTATTTATGTATTTACATATAATTTTTACCATAATAAATTTTACTGCATTGATTATGTTTGTGTATAATTTTTTTTCTATTCCAAGGACTTTTCCCTTAGAATAGATTCCAAGAAGTGAGTTTACTAGATCAAAAGTTTAGAGCAGTGTAAAGATTCTTTCTGCATCATCATCTTAAAGTTGCTTTCTAAGGAGGATTTACCATATATTCTCCAGTGATATATTAATAATCATTGTCTACCTGAGATGTTTTTTTCATCTTTACTAGTTCAAACTGTTGTAAGACTGTGATTTAGAAGTATTAATTGTGTAGTTATTTTATATGACTTTGAAAAAGTCTAAACTTACTTCTCTCATATCTTTTGTCACACTATTAAATTTTCTCTAGCTTCCCCAACTCATAAATGCCAATTTTCCAGTGGACCCCCAAAGGATGTCTATTTTTGGCCACTCCATGGGAGGCCATGGAGCTCTGATTTGTACTTTGAAGAATCCTGGAAAATACAAAGTAAGATTACCTAAGCTTCTTGTGACAAATATTTCTCTTTGATAATATAATATTAGGAACTTTCAAAGATTGAAATTAGGATGTTGTTGTTTTAGTATTGGGACTAAACTTTTCTAGTGTTGGGAATTTCAAGGCATTGTGGGGGAAGATTATTAAATTTGACCACACAATGTATATAATGCAGAATCAGAAGTATAGGAATTCTATCAGTGTTTCTAATTGATCTACTAGTAGAAGTATTATAAAGCAATTTTTATTGCTTCTATTCAAACTATAGTTTTCCAAGTTTTTTTTTTTCTAAAGGTTATTTTTGATTAATGTTATTGTGGTGGTATATATCATATACTTCTATTTTTTATTAGGATAGGAATATCTTTGTAAAGTTGACTTCGACTTTCTGAGGTACAAGAAGATATTCATGATTTGTAAAAGTTTAAGAATTCTCTGTTCTTAATGTTTAAGAACATAATCATGATTTGTAAAAGTTTAAGAATTCTCTCTTCCTCTGTTTCACTGAGGAAAATTGGAATGCAGCTTGATTGAAAAATATCACTCTCAGCCTCCCCATTCATTTATTCGAAACTTTATAGCTTAACATTTGTTTAAATGCGCCACGTTGGAATAACCACCCTATGTGGAATGTCATAGTGGGCAGAGCGGCATACCATAGTGTTGAAAAAGGAAGTGTTGAAGCAGTGATTATCTTAGGATTGCTTCTGTCTTTAAAATCACAGGGCTATCAGAAACCTCAAGATTTGGTTAATCCATTTCCTTCCCTTAGAAAGAACTTCTTAATCATTTCAGGTGTGCCACTGAGAAATGAAAATATTTCTCATAGCAGTTTCTTGCTGTGGCACCAAATATTTTTCTTTTGGTAAGCTTTATTATCAAGTTAAACTAATTCACAGCATGACAGTGGGTTTTTAAAATAAGGGTTTATTTTCCGTTTTTTATACATAAGGCAGTCAATTTATTGTGTTTAAGGGAGAAAATCAAATTTAGTTGAATTTTTTGTCCTTTAAATAAGCTAGTAGACATTGATAAACATACACATTGATAACTCTGAAACTGAGAGAGTCCATCTCTGCACTTTATCCAGTAAAAAACAACATTGCACAGAACACAAAATTGGATTAACAGACATTTGGTCCTGTCCAGAACCATTTGGCATGGACCAGATATGCTCATGAACATTTTGGGCAGGACCAAATGTCCTGCAAGGCAAAATTGTATTAAAAATTCTGCCATATTTAAGGGCTTTTCTTGGTACTTTCTTGGCACTAAGAGAAATAAGGTGGTTAGATTTAATAACATGTTAACAAAGGTAGGCATAAACTATTTTATATTTCTGTTCATTAATTTTAAGTGAAAAAAAGAAACTCTGAACATAAACTTCCATTTGTGCCTTATTTAATGAAAATGTAGTGTATTGCTTTATTTTATTTTAGCACCTATAGTTTGTTAACTGTCTTAAGAGAACACACAATGTGGTATCATTGAGAGGCTTACAATCTAAGCCTGTAAAATAACAAAAGGAAAGTTGTTCACAGGGGTTTTCATGGCAAGTCAGAGTTTATAAACAGGTTCAAATACACTTGTGATTTTTTAAGCAAGTTCTAAATATCTGTTCATATTTGATTTGGCAAAATATAACTTGTTTTTAAATTTCTTTTGTTTCTGAAGTCTGTGTCAGCATTTGCTCCAATTTGCAACCCAGTGCTCTGCCCTTGGGGCAAAAAAGCCTTTAGTGGATATTTGGGAACAGATCAAAATAAATGGAAGGTAGGTCCTGGATGACTGTCTTCATACTCATTCTTAAGTTTTCAAATTTGTTAAAAAGCTATACACTAGATATTATGTCCCTAGCTCACTCAAGTTAAGGATCCAGAGCTGAAAATAATTAGAAAAAGTGTATACATATAACAGTAGCAAAAAAACCCTTATTTTCTAATTGTGTTGAATTATGGCAGATATTCTGAGGCTACATTTTTTTTTCTGCTAATGATTAATTTACATGTTTATTTCTAAATTAACGGTACCAAAAAATACCACATATTATTACTAAATTTAGACTTGCCTCTTATTAACTATGTGCTCCATTGTACGATAGGAACCACGAGGCCTGGCTTCTTAATATTTGTGTGTCTGTTTCAAAATCCAGCATCTCTCAGATTTGGATTTTAAATTCCAGACTTAAAAGTCTTTATGAATAGATATTGTGTAATGTACATTTATCTGAATATTCCCAATGGCAAGATTGCTTTTTCAAGCATAGGAGCAGATGCTTCAAAATGAAAATTAAAATGGCCTTTTTGTCCTAAGATTCGTTTTACTCTTGTGCAGAAATGGGCTATTTGCAAACTCCACCAAGAGTTTAAGTATTTTGCAGATGAACTCATTGTCATGTGCATGTTAACAAGTGGAAAATATTTGAGTGGAAAAATAAACCTTTTTTGGTCTTATGGTTGTGTGTTTAAGGTCATTTACACACAGACCCCTTTTTTTTTTTTAAGATTGGTCATTGAAATTCTAACAAACTGGAGAGTTAATCCTTTAGTTCCTAGGTTAGAGTTTTGTTTTGTTTAGGCTTAGATTTTTATTATATTGGAAGCAGCTGAAAATGATTACTGTTGGGTACTTTGAGAACTGACAGTGCAGGTATGTCAGTGTTTTGAGTCCTCGCCATGTGCGTAGTCTGTGTGGGGTTCTGAGATTTTATGTCCTGAAGGTGATCACCCTTTCCCATCCACAGGGGACTTCTGGTCTAATAGAAGAGTGGGGTAGAAGACCAACTGATTGGGAGGAGAGGAGAGGTAGAGGTGTGGTAACCTATAAAGGAATCTAATTATGTAATTTTTCTCCAAGTGGCAGTAGATTTTGTTATTTTATACTGTGTTTAGGCTATTATTTAATTTACTGTTGGAATAAGGAAGCCATGCAGAATTATGAAATCAGAACTTAGAACTAGTTGGACTTTAAAGATCCCCTTCTACTCTTTCTTTTTAAGATTAAAGAAAGCAAGTCTTAAAAAGCATGATACTTTAGAAGGAGAAATCTTTTGGTTTTTGTTTGTCTTGATTGATGCATAAAAGTTATGGTTAGTGAATATATATGAATAATCAAGAATATGTAAAGATAGATGTGTAAAATGTAAAATTATAATTAGTGGCAGCTCCTCAGATAATAAATTTGAGGAATTGATAATGTTAATCAGATTATTCAAGTCAAGTCTTCCTGAAAGCTCATGGAGACAGCAGACATTTGGTGCTGTTCAAAAGACTACAAAAGGGAGGACTGAATGTATTTATGTCTGGAATTAGAGCCAAAAAGAAGAGAGAAAAAAATAAACTTTTTATTTGAAATAGAGAATGTTAGGAAATAGAAAAAGTTAGTGGAGTTAAAAGAAATAGTCAATTTGTGGAGGGATTTACAAACCATAAAATTACGGGTTTTTTTGGAGTTGAGAGGCGATTAAGAACTTTAAAGATTTGGAAGAAAAAAGGCTATACTCTGAAGAATATTTGAGATAAAGAATTCTTGCCACTGAGCTAGGACTGCTTGAAAGAAGGGAAGAGGCTATATTTGGGAAATAGAATTCTGAAGACCTTATAAATAAAAACCAGTCAAGCCAACTTAAAAGCATATTTCCAATTTAATCAGCCTTAGAGCTTAAATGACTTTAAATTTCTATTTGATTCTAGTATAGTATATTCTGAAGTGGACACTTTTAAATTTATTTTTCAATATTTCTCCTCTTTTTATAGGCTTATGATGCTACCCATCTTGTGAACTCATATCCAGGTTCTCAGCTGGACGTACTAATTGATCAAGGAAAAGATGACCAGTTTCTTTCAGATGGACAGTTACTACCTGATAACTTCATAGCTGCCTGTACAGAAAAGAAAATCCCTGTTGTTTTTAGATTACAAGAGGCAAGTACTAGGAAACCATAAAAAAGCAAGATTCCATAGTACTTTCTTAATTTTATTTTAGAATTTGACAAGCTACCTCTGGTAAGATATTTTTTAATTACAATAAGACACTTAAAGTGAAAGCTTTCCTATTAAGTTAATGATATTTAAGAACAAATTCCGTAGAAATAGGAAAGCTTTTGGTAGTGAAAAGTATTTACAATTTTCTGTCCTACTGTAAAATCAGTGAATAAGAAGTTTAATACTTTTTTTTTTTTTTTTTGTGAAGAAGATCAGCCCTGAGCTAACATCCATGCTAGTCGTCTTCTTTCTGCTGAGGAAGACCAGCTCTGAGCTAACATCTATTGCCAATCCTCCTCCTTTTTTTTTCCCCCAAAGCCCCAGTAGATAGTTGTATGTCATAGTTGCGCATCCTTCTAGTTGCTGTATGTGGGACGTGGCCTCAGCATGGCTGGACAAGCAGTGCATCGGTGCACGCCTGGGATCCGAACCCGGGCTGCCAGTAGGGGAGCGCGCGCACTTAACCACTAAGCCGTGGGGCCAGCCCAGAAGTTTAATACTTGAATAGTACTTAATCTTCAACATTACTAGATACATCTTTCTTTACATATGCAGTTATTGTTGCAATAGAATACCAAGCTTCCACCTTAACTACTCTTCATTTTATGTACACAGCTTAGCCTCACTCACACGTGTACTTTATATTGTTTGAGTTAGATGCGAATCTATCCATTGTGCTACTTGGTATTTCTAGTTGTTTAAGAGTAATTACTGAATTTTAATTTCAAATTTTCCTTAAGTACTTTTGATTGTCTACTACTCACCTAACTCTATGCTAGTACAGTTATAATTAAAGAAATTCTGCTTTTATTTTTTAAAAATCAGTTATTCATAAGCGTTGGAACATAATATAAACAAAACCTTTATTTCAAGATAAAAAGTGAACACTGAAAATTATATATGATTGTGATTTTTAAAAACATTTATTTATATTTAAGGGTAATACGTCAGGCACATTAATCTAAAACGTAGTTATGATGGTATATGTTCAAGTAATCTAGATCAGTGTGCGCTGTGGTACATTTCAGTTTACAAAATGTTTTCACAGCATTAGCTCATTTTATCCTTATATGACCGAATAAGAGACCACTTCTATCCTGTCCGTGTGTTTTTTTTTTTAATTCAATTTTTTTTATTATGGTAAAACACCATATATAAAATTTACCATCTTAACTATTTCTAAATCTCCACTTCAATGGTATTAAATATATTCATAATGTTGTGCAACCATCACCACCATCCATCTGCATAACTCTTTTCATCTTGTAAAATTGAAACTCTATACCCATTAAACACTAACTCCTCATTCTTCCTACCCCCAGTCCTTAACAACCACCACTCTACTTTCTGTCTCTATGATTTTGACTATTCTAAGTATCTCATATAAGTGGAATCATACAATACTTGTCTTTTTGTAACTGTGTTATTTCACTTAGCATAATGTTCTTCAGGTTCATCCATGTTGTAGCGTGTGTCAGAATTTCCTTCCTTTTGAAGGCTGACTATTATTCCATTGTATGTATATACCACATTTTGCTTATCCATTCATCTGTCAATGGACAGAGGGACTTGAGTGGCTTCCAAGTCTTAGCTATTGTGAATAATGCTGCTGTAAACATGGGTGTACAAGTATCTATTCATGTCCCTTCTTGCAGTTCTTTTGGGTATATACCCAGAAATGGAATTGCTGGATTATATGGTGATTCTATTTTTAATTTTTTGAGGAACCTCCGTACTATTTTCCGTAGCAGCTGTACCATTTTACGTTCCCATCAACAGTGCACAAAGGTTCCAATTTCTCCCCTTGCCAACACTTCTTTTCTTTCTTTCTTTCTTTTTTTTTTTTTTTTGATGGTAGCCATCCTAATGGCTATGAGGTGATATCGATCTCATTGTGGTTTTGATTTGTATTTCTCTAATGATTAGTGATCCTGAACATCTTTTCATATGCGTATTGGCCACTTGTCTATCTTTGGAGAAATGTCTATTCAAATCCTTAGCCCATTGTTGCATTGAGTTGCTTTTAATGTTCATGAAGTCCAATTTGACTATTTTGTTGTTGTCTGTGCCTTTAGTGTCATATCCAAGAAATCATTGCCAAGTCCAGTGTCATGGAGCCTTTGCCCTACATTTTCTTCTAAGAGTTTTATAGTTTTAGGATTTACATTTAGGTCCTTGATCCATTTTGAGTTAATTTTTGTATATATTAGGTTAGGTTAAGGATCCAACTTCACTCTTTTGCATGTGGATATCTAGTTTTCCCAGCACCGTTTGTTGAAAAGACTATCTTTTTGCCATTGAATGGTCTTGGCACTCTTGTCAAAAATCATTTGACCATATATATGCAAGGTTATTTCTAGGTTCTCCATTCTATTCCATTGATCTATATATCTGTCTTTATGCCAATACCACACTGTTTTATTACTGTAGCTTTGTAGTAAGTTTTGAAATCTGGAAGCATGAGTCCTCCAGTTTTGTTCTTCTTTTTCTAGATTGTTTTGGCTATTTGGGGTCCCTTGAGATTCCACATGAATTTTAGGATAGATTTTTGTATTTCTGCAAAAAATTTTTGGAATTTTGATAGGGATTGCATTGAATCTGTAGGTTGCTTTGGGTAATATTGACATCTTAACAGTATTAAGTCTTCCAGTCCATGAACATGGGGTCTGTTTCCATTTATTTGTGTCGTCTTTAATTTCTTTCAGCAATATTTTGTAGTTTTCATTGTACAAGTCTTTCACCTTCTTAGTTAATTCCTAAGTATTTTATTCTTTTTGATACTATTATAAATGAAGTTGTTTTCATGATTTCCTTTTCAGATTGTTTGTCGTTAGTGTATAGAAATGCAACTGATTTTTGTGTGTTGACTTTGTGTCTTACTACTTTGCTGAATTCGTTTATTAGCTCTAATGGTTTATTTTTGGAATCTTTAGGGTTGTCTACATATAAGATCATATCATCTACAAACGGAGATAATTTTACCTCTTCCTTTCCAATTTGGATGCCTTTTATTTTTTTTTCTTGAGTAATTGCTCTGGCTAGAACTTCCAGTACTGTGTTGAATAGAAGTGGCCAAAGTGGGCATCCTTGTCTTGATCCTGAACTTAGAGGAAAAGCTTTCAGTATTTCACCATTAAGTATCATATTTGCTGTGGGTTTTCATATATGGCTGCTGTCCATCTGTTTTACAGATGAGGAGACAGGCTCAGAAAAGTAACCTGCTTATCTGAGGTCACACAGCTAGTTTATGGTAGATCCAGAACTGGAAGCAGGGTCAGTTGACTGCAGATATTGTCTCCTGTCATCTATATAACCATTCTCAAGTAAGGTGAAGGAGTGCTCCTGAGGAGCGCAGGGATGGAATTAGAGCTAGCACAAGGAGAAACTGCATAACCTTCTACCTGTCTAACCTATGTAGCAGATCTTGGCAATCTCCCTGTTTTTTGAATGTCTGTGATATTTTGAACATGTCAACCATATATATATCATGTGGAAAAGCATGTCAAAAACCAATACATTATATGTACTTTGTTGTCTCTGAGTATCTATCCTTAAATAAGAATTTTTTTAGGTTAATTTGAACATTTATCACCAAGATATGTGTTTTAGATCAGTAACCCACTTTGAGGAATCCAAATACCAATTTGATTATAAATACAGTAGTGTGTTTAACTATAGAAACTATAGCTATACGTGACGTAACAAACCATGTTTTCTCCTAAAAGACTTTAACTTCTTGGCACTAGCAGTGTTGGATGCTTCTGCTTCCCTTGAGGCTGTGCTGGGAAATTCTCCTGTTACTACCAACAACAAAGTTTCAGCCACCAACAAAGACTGAAAAATCTCTAGAGTTTGTTATAAAAACAGTGTAGAGTTAGAACACTGTTGAAATTTTTGGAGGGAAGAAATAAATCAAATTATTTATTTCTAAAATGCTTATATCCGAAGCTACTCAAAAACACAGTTGGCTATACTTAATGAGTCAAACAGAGAATTCAATTCTTTTTTTAAAAGGGTTGAAAGTATTGAAATCACTAGTCACAATCTTTAGCTCAGGCACAATTTTTCATTCACTTTCCTTCCAGCAAGGTCAGGTTAAGAATGAACTACACAGTCTGAAGCAGATTATGTTTAGGTTGTTGTAACTGAATGAGCAACTGCGTGGACGTGCCTGGGCAAGGGCTCCAGAGAGGCTACTTTCAGATCTTCAAGCCAACTTCCACTGACTTCAGATTACCTCAGGTCTGAGAGTCTTATCATCTGCTTTATCATTTCAGTATAAGTACAGTATAGCTGTGTTTCTTTATGAAATGGGAGCTGAGAAGAATTAAATAAGCTGAAAATAATAGGGGGTATATATAAATAAGTGATCTAAGGAGGAGGAAAGAAAATTATTAGAATCATGTGTATGATTTACCCAACTTTGTGCCTTTACCTTTTTTTAATGGTGTTAAATGCCCACAATCTATATTTATACTCTGTTAACTGTCAGAAAAAAATTGAGAGGGAGGGGTAGTACATAGGGATATTTATTTGGTTGTTACTTCCTATTATTTTTCTTTTTCTGTTTTGGCTTTAGTGAATCTAAATTGAAAAAGCACTAGGTAGCAGAATTCTGATAGCTAGTATACAAAGATCAAATCTTAGTCTGAAGTGGAAAGGTCTAGTATGTCTTATTTTTAGTTATTGAAGTTACACAATGAAGAAGAAAATTCAGTGACCTAATGGAAACTTCTAGAAACATCGAAACAAGGCTATACTACCTCCTTAAGTCTCAGACCCTTTTTGAAGAGTCAGAGGTTGTTTTGGCCTCTGCGTCTGCCTGTTAGAGAAGGGTAAGAACATGGCTCAGAATTCCAGAAATGCAGGGATCTCTCACTCGTCTCTGTTTCCCCATGCTCAGCACAATTATCTAGCACGTGGACTCTCAGGAAGTGCTTGTTAAATAAACAAATGAATACCTTGCAACAGTCGTCTTTGTACTCTGAAGAGACTTAATAACCCGGGGATTCATATCTGAGCTTTTCTAATTGAGTCTGGAAAATATGGAGGAAAACACTGCCTGTCAGAATAAATGTTCATCATAGCTGCTGGAGCATTGCTGCTTTTTTGAGAATTGACTAAAGAATGAAAGAATGCATTCTTGTATTTTTATACTCTAAGAGCAGTGTTTTGCTACTGAGGATTTTTCAATTTACAATGTGAGGTAGAAGAGGAAAGTAAGGCCCTTTCAAGTGTCACTAAATATATATAATCGCACAAGTCGCTTCACATACCAAACCAACTCAAAGAATTAAATGAAAGGAGCCACCTCTATTTACTAATATTGGTAAATAGAACTTGAAACTAGTCGAGAATGACACAGTTAGCTCTAATTATATAAGCATCTTCTGTCTACCAGAATGCAAATACTTCACATGTATTCTCTTGCTTTTTATGTTGACGTTTTAAAAAATCTTTCTTGGTCTCTAATGGCAGCGATTTTCTATTTTCTCATACAGATGGATCTTCTGTTAAATATCATTATGGAAGTTAAGGACATTTGATTTGTATTTTAGGTGAAATACACTGTTATTCTTGCAATACAGCCCTGAGAGGTCAAAATTGTCACTTCAGTTTAACCTGGGACTTCTCTAATAAAATAATAGTAATAAATAGTAATAATAACAATAATAATGGTGGCTACCCACTGTGTGCCTGAAACTGTGCACGGCTCTGAACCTACGTGAAACTAAGCATAAAAATACAGCATACTCAGTCACATTAGGGTTTTTGTTCCACAAGTGTTTTGAGGGAGGCATCTGTTTTCTTGCATCTGTGCCTATTTTCAATCAGATCCATCTTTTCATCTGTGAAAAATGACAGGGACTACTTGGTACTATATTTCACAGGTTTTGTGGCCTGAAAATCATGAGCCTGTCTGACCTCTTAACAATTCAAGAATTATATGAGTGAAAAATGCTTTTCTTCAAGTTTCTTTCTTTATATAAGAAACTGTCCTTTAGCTCTAAATTTAATTAACTGAGACTAGTCTAATCACTGAGAGATGTGATACCTAATAATTCCAAGGCTCAGCCTTAGTTTTGACAGCATTCCTGTCAGATTCACTTCTATGGTTTAGCCACGAAAAGGAGGACAGATTGCTTTTAAGTTACTTGGATGACTTGAAACCAGAACTCTTTATTAACTGCTGTTCCCAAGATATACGTTGCATACCTCTGGAGGTAAGATTGAGAACATTTACTAATTCTCCTTTGATACTGTTGGGGAAGAGGTAGAATCCCCCTCCACCCTTTCCCTTAAGGTTATTATGGCTGGCCAAATAATGAAGAGACAGGTGAGCAGGAGAAAATAATACCAAGTTTTATAACATGTATACGTGGGAGAAACCAGGGAAACTGAGTTTCTCGACACAATAGCGGCGATTCTCATCTTAAATACCATCTTCAGCTAAAAACAAAGGAGGATGTTGTAGGGGGGTGGTTTGGGATTTCAGAGAGGAAGAAGACAATTCACATGGAGAGGGAAATGTAAATGTTTGGCAGGCAGTTCTTTGCAGGGCCACCTATAGAGAACGAGGCCGGAGAGAGAAATTATAGTAATCAAGAGTATGTAGACTTAAGTCTTCTCCTTCCGTCCTGATAAGAGTTTCCACAGATAATGTCATGCCCCCCTCTTCCCAGTACACAGAGGGAGATACCTTTACAAATGTAAATATTTGGTAAACAGAACTTTGAAAAGAATGGGCTTAGCACGGACCCTGCCAGTCTGTCCATACCCAGAGTTAAATTCCTTTAGGAATTTAGCCTCCCCAGTTAGTGGGGGAGGTCAGATGTCCGTCAGAGAAAATAATCAAGGTAAAGAGATATATTTTGGGGTGGCCAAATTTTGATCTCCCACAATACTGATCAAAACCTTAGGGATTTGCCTTGTTCCCTGAAACCCAGGTGATATTTTTGTTAGGTCTATTTTTGTTAAGTGCTTAGAAAAATGACCATTTTCTCCCATCAGAGACCAATTACTAGAATAACCTAAAAACTTAAAAATTTTTCTTAGACTTTTATCTTTCAGTTTATTCCACCTTGTGTTTTAAAATTGTTTGGGGAGGTGAGGCTGTCCCCAAAATTATCTCTGTTTAACACCCTTAGATTCTCCTCACCTTAATTTTTTTTCTTTTTCCTTTGGACGCTACTTGTTGTCTTGTACTCAGAGGACACCCCAAAGAAGGGTTGCCTCTCCATTTACCTATATCAGTGGTTTTAATTGACCAGATGGATTGAGATTTGTTTCTACACAACTGCTTGGCACATTACATTTTCTCTCTGTTTCATCGTAGTTTTCAAGTTTACTGACTTTTTACCCAGTTTGGTTTCTTGCTAAGGGATGTCAGGGTTTAATGAATTATTCCTTTTTCCTCACAGATATGATATGCTTTTACTGTGTAGGAAATGGAATTCTTAACGTGGTTTATGATGGCTGTATTTGACTTCCCAAACAATGATGGAGCATTTTCGTGTTCATTCTCTGCTTTGTTAAATGTGTGCTTTTTTTGTATTTTAACATTCTCTCTGTCTTATTGATGTTAGTGTGTTTCTTTTGTGAGTTGGAACTTCTTGCCCATGTTTCTAAGCTGTCTAAATTCTGAATCTTTTAGTTCTTGTTGATAGGACTACGTGTTTACTCTGTACATTTAATTAATGTGTTACTTCCTCTTTGCATATTAATGGCAGCATCTAGAAAGGCTAGGCAGAATGTTTGATTTTTCTTCATATTTTTGCTACTCTTAATGTTCAGTGAAAATGTTGAAGTATAACAAGCATGATTTTGATTATAAACCTTCCTCATATTGTAAAATTTTGACTATTTACTAGCAAATTAAATGACATGAGAGATATATTTAATGTCCCTAATATTGATGTTTCTGAATCGTAGATCAATGTCTTATCATCTCTCTCTTTTGTCTTCTAGGGTTATGATCATAGCTACTACTTCATTGCAACCTTTATTACTGATCACATCAGACATCATGCAAAGTACCTGAATGCATGAAAAACTTGAGATAAGAGAATCTCTTCAAGATTATGAAATTGTAATAAACAGAATTGCAGGGGGAAAAGATTTCAAAACATTGGATTTCATAATGCTAAAAATGCTTCATTCAATAGTTGAATCACCTTCTGATATGTAAAACCTAATTCTGATTTTAAAAGTTATTTTACCAATGTTCATAAAATATTTGGTACTTTATAGCTTTTTTGAGGTCATTTGGAAATCATTGTTATATTGACCTCAAGTCATAGAATGTGAATGTAATCCCATTCAAATCATAGAGTACTAACTCTAGGACAGATGATTTAACAGTAATTTAGCCTAAACTCCTCACCTTTCAAGACTTTAGCCTATGAAGGCATGGACTGTCTTCATCATGTTCATATTTATATATATCTCGAGTATCTAGCAACTGCTTGACTTACCTAGTAGGCATTTAATAACTAGTTGTTAGTTGTTGAATAAGGAGGTAGGCTCAGGAAGGTTAAGTGAATTCCCGATTGTTATACAGTTATTTGTGGGACAGTTAAGATTAGAAGCTAGATTTCTTAAACCCAATCCAATGATATTTCTCTTATTATCTACATGGGTCTTATATATTGAGCCAAATAAAGTTATGGATGTTGTTTTATGAGCATCTCTCAGGAGGTAAGAATTAAATAATAAGATTCAATCTGACTGTAGCTAGATAAGAAAACTTGTTTCATATGTTACTGTCAACACAGATGTTTTCCTTTAGTTACATGCAGAAACTTAGCTTGATGAGCACACCAAGAGAAGTAATTTGTAAATACGAAACTGTATTCCTTTAAGAACTTAATGAACAAACTTTTGAAACAAATAAAATCTGCTTGTTTTAAAAGAAATATATTTCTCTGTTGAAGAGCACAAAGGTAATACATTTTAAGCATTCAATAAGAATGCATATGGTAATGCATACATGGTAATCAAAGAAGACATCAGGTTCTTAAAGTTATAAAATTAGTACTATTTAAATGTAAACTGGATTGTACTAAAAAATTAAAAGTACTATTTAAATATCAGTAATCAAGGTTGGGCCCTATAATGAGCTACACACAAAGTGGTTCCAGTCTGAACAGTCTTGTGTTCTCTAATAGGGAAAATTATTTATAAATTTTTTGTATGTTTTTGGTAATTCTTTTGTAAAGAAAAACAATTGTGTGGTCCTAAGATCATTGTATTAGTTGAGGATTTAATCAGAGAAGCAGAACTAGTAGGAGATATATACGTTAAGAGATTTTTTACAAGGAATTGGCTTATATGACTGTAATAAAGACAAGGCCTTCTGTTGCAACGCGGAATATATAGGAAGTCAATAAATTTGAGTCAATAAATTTCTTCCTATATATCCTGACTGTCGAGGATATATAGGAAGTCAATAAATTTGAGCTTGCTTTTCTGTGCTACAAATACTGGCCTGGGGAGGGATGAGTTCTTATATATGCCTAAATATGTAAGATGTTTTCCATAACAAAAAAAATTCTCAAAGTGTCTCATGTTATAAGGAGCCATCTCAACAACTTTATAGTAAACAACAAATAACCTAAAAATGACCTCCTCATACTAGTTTTATGTGCTTCTAAAAGTCACCTGACAGAATCAGGTGTAAAAGGAGGCAAAGGAATTGCCAGATTTCTTGGGTTATTGTAGATGTTGTAAAACCCTCTTTAAGATCCCTTTAAGAAACAATACAGTACAGTAAAGCCACCATTAAGAGTAAAAAGGCAAGCCATAATAAAGTGGGTGGAGATGTTTGCAATATATATATCTGACAAACAACGTGTATTTAGAATATATAAAGAACTCCCACAAATTCATTTAAAAAAAAAAAAAACCAGAAAAATGAGAAAAAGATTCAAATGAGTACTTCACAAAATAGGATATAAGTATGACTAATAAACATGAAAATATTCTAAGACCAGGGAAATGCTAATAAAAACTACAATAAAATGCCACAATACACCCACCTGAATGGCTAAAGTTAAGACAGCAGAAATCCCAAGTATTGGCAAGGCTATATGGTGACCTGCTAATGGGAATGTAACTGGCAGGGTCTGCTGAGATGGAACGTATGCATGCCCCTACCCAACGATTCCAACTCCAAGGTATACCCAACAGAAACATGTGTATAAAGCCTATATGAGAATGCCAATAGCAGTGCTACTCATAATAGCCAAAATCAAGAAACAACCCAAATATCCATCTACAATAGAATGGGTAGAATTGGAGTATATTCAGACGTTGGGATATTCTACATTAATGAAAATGCACACACCATAACTAGATGTGGCAACATGGAGGGGTCTCAAATATAATCTTGAGTGAAAGAATCCAGATACAAAATTATATACTGTGTAAATTATTTTGTACCATTTGATATTCCAAGCCAAGAAGAACTCACCCATGGTGTTAAAGTCAGGATGGTGTCACCCATAGCAGGAGGAGGGCTGGGGCCCTGGGGGAGGTGATTGGAGGGCAGCATGAGAGGCCCTTTGGGGTATGAGTGATGCTCTCTTTCTTCATCTAGGTGCTTGTTACATGAGTGTGTTCACTTTGAAAATTCACCAGGCCGTACACTTAAGATTTATATACTTTTTCATGTGTGTTAAACTTCAGTGAAGTTTACATTAAAAACGTGTTAGGTATTTATGCCGTGGATATATAAATACACTGCATGAAGAAGAAAAGATCCTTATATTATACAACGGATACTTATTTGGGGGGATAAAATTTCCAGTGGCCGCATCGTTTATAGATTCAAGTAATGTATCTCACTTAGAAACCACTTAGAAGTGAGGGTGATGTGTGATGCTTCAAAAAAGTGGCTTGTGATGTCTCTAATGTTGAAGATGCAAGTGCAGAGTTTGGATAAAATCATTTCATGAAATCTTACAGTGGAAGATTCTAAGTTGACATTTTAAAAATATTTTTAATATATGTGTAATAAGCTGTGACAAGTAGACAGGAATTTTGTATTGAGTTCATAAATATATTTCAAAATAGCTAAATTTTTTTGCATATTCTCATCAGAAAAATGCAGATCTGCTATTCAAGATTGTCTTGTACTTGGGCACATTGGACATATGTAGTATATAACATAGATTACATTGGTTTATGGAACTTCTGAAACCAAAACAACTTTATTAAAACAAAAACAGCCCAGTTTTTTTTAAAAGCTTTCGGTTTAGGATTGGGTTTGAGTGAAGAAAGGAAATGCCATTGGTGGTGTTTCCACGGGGAGGATGGCAACAGCAGCAGCTAAAAAGGAATTGGCAGAGGTGGTGGAGCAAATAAAGGTGCAGCAGCAGCCACAAAAGCACACGTGACCATGAGGACAGAAGCAGCAGCTAAATTCAAGATGGCGGACGAAGTATTACAATCAAGATCAACATCTCAAAATTAATAATTTTCCTATTAGCCTGTAAATACCTAACAAAAAAGTATAAAAGGAAAATGATCCCATTCACAGCAGCAACAAAAAACAAGTACCTAGAAATAACCTGAACAAAAACTGTATAAAATCTTTACTAAAGCATTAAACAAATGAAGAGCAATATCGTATTCATGGAATGAAAGGCTCAATACTCTAGAGCTACTAATACATACCAGATTAATCTAAAGATGCAATGCAATCTTAATCAAAATCTCAATATTTTTAATGGAACTTGACAAGCTAATTATAAATATATATGGAAGAATATACCAAGACAGTTTTGAAAAAGAATAAATTGGTTTACCAGGTGTCAAGACATTATAAAGCTGTGATAATTAAAAGAGGTTTGAACTCAGAATTCTGAGTTCAATAGATCAGAGAAGTCCTGCTACAGACCCGTACAGGAATTTAGTCTATGCTATTGGTAGTGTCTCAAGTCAGTGAGGAAAGCATGGGCATTTCCATAAATGGTGCTGCAAAATTATTTTTCAGCAGCTTCATGGAGAAAGACATACAAAATGAGACCTGGGCAAGGACGTGCATTGCAGCACTGTTTGTAATAGAGAAAATATGAAAACAACCCAAGACATTTATGAAGAAAAATAAGTTACAGAATAATCCACATAATTCAATACTGTTATATTTTAAAATCATCAAAACAATATGTATATTTTCTATAGGTAGAAATAGTTCATAGGAAAAGGTCTGAATGAAAATAATGGCAGTTACCTCTGGGAAGGAGGAGAAGAGCTTCAGAATTGTGGATGATAGTCAAGGGGTTTCATTTTGATAGATAATGTCATTTCTACAAACAAGTTATTCATGTATTTTTGAGGTATAAAACATTAATTTTAAACATCAATGTTTAGTAAAAGTTGAAAGCCAGAAAGAAAAAACTAGTCCTTACACCCATCTGTGTCAAGGCCCAGACACACATCTTGCTTCTTACTTGCTTTATTTTTATACCCCTGGGAATTTAAATTCTGATTCAAAAACACTTTTTACAAAAAATAGAATTAACATACTCTATGAAGTAAGAGTTTCAGAATAAGAAAAGCTGATATGAGTCCTGCCTTCGTAAAGTATCTTGGGCAGGTCGTTACATCCTTAGAAGCCTGATTCCTAGTCTGAAAATGGTGTAGACAGGAGCCCCTGCACAATCTAACTCACAGGCTGTGGAGACAGCAGAACAAGATGCACGTAGGAAATCACGATCATGCTAGCCTGTTAACGGCCGGGTGCATTAGTACCAGTGGTTCCTAAGTGAAGCGTGCTCTTCTTAGAGGGTGCCCAAGACCATCCACTGGAGTGTGATAGAGCGTCTATGTCTGTTATTTCATCTCCTCCTGTTAAAATTATATTTTTGTGCATGCTTTATAATATATATAACATATTGGTGTAAAAATACATACAATTATATATAAAGAGTTCATATGTTGTGGATGCATGTGGCAGATGTGAGATCCCCCAAAAGTCCCCTACCACAACTTTTTGAATAAGAAAAAAGAATTTGTGAGGACCAACACACTGAATATCTGCTGTGCTGTTAATTTGTACTCTGCCTGTACCCAGGCTGGTTGGCTGTAGAAAATATCTTCCCCCTGGAGAACATAGTTTGTAAACTTCCTCACGTCCTTTGGTAGCCTTGGCCAGGCCAGGAGAAAATGTCCTTTTGGTCTTTAGAGAGAAAATAAAAGGAATCTCTACCCTGGTAGTATTTGGCCTGAGTCCAGGACTCTAATCCAAGAGTGTTGAATTTCCAATTTCATTCACATCTCTCTGACACCAGGTGTCAGCCTTCTGTCACTGGTGACAATGAGCAGATCACTTTCTGGTAATAGTAGGTAAAGAAGAGAATCTTAGCGCTTCCTCTTTGGGATGATAATGGTATATACTCAACCCCTCAAATAAATTAACATTTCCATCTCATTGGGTTTGTTAGACAAATTCAAATACCACTAAAAATGAGGCATGGAGATGTTAACTGGGTGAGGCAAGAGACTTTTTTTCTTTCAATTTATCAAGATAGTATTTTGGGCATCTGGTTTGGGTGTGTGAGAGTGTGTGTGTGGGGGGGTTAAACCTTGCATGTAGAGTTATGACATTGAGCACAGGCTGTTAGTGGATTGAAGGCATACTGCCTTTTTGATCAGTGCTGGTTAAGTAGGATTATTATTCTCAGAAGACTAAAACCTACTCCTTTTGGCTCTCTTCTGAAATCATTCAGTAAAAACACTGCCACCCAGTGTTTTGATTAGGACAAGCATAATAGACCACACTGAAAAATAAAGTTTTCCAGAATAAATAGTAAGTGACTCATTTTCTTAGTTATATACAAACAAGGCCTGGCTGACTATAGAACACTTCTTGCCCTAAATGTGGAATAATTTGGCCATATCTTGCTGCATAGTACAGAGAAGCTATTCCAGCTGTCGGAATGATCGTTTTGATTTTTAAATACGAATGTTTAAGATAATCCTGCTAATGTTCCAGCCTTATTCAGTTGTTCTGATCTGGCTCATCACGCAAAGTCCAGGCTGGGGGATTTTCACAATTTGTTTCCTCCCTCAGCCTTTCTGCTGCAGTCATATCCCACCCACCCCTCAAGACCCTTATCTCAGGAACAATTCAAAGCAACCTTATATAGCAGCTCCCCTGTGTGGGGCCCACATCTGGAAAAACCTGTATCCTATGCCCTGCCCTGGGAAGAGTGTCCTTCACTCCCAGTGCAGCCCCCTTCTCTCTGCCCTGCCACCCCACAGGCCAGAAACTCAGGTGTCAGCAATGTGTCAGACACCAAGCCTGTGGGTCAAAAACTCCAGGGAACACATCAGGCTTTCCAAATAGTGCCTCTATGCCCATCTAACTAGGCATGAGGTAGAGCACTGCTCCCCTTTCCCAGGGCAGGGCAAGGCTGGGGAAATGCACGGCAGCCCAACATCTCTGGAAACTCGTGGCCTCCTCAACTCTTCCTATACTCTTCACGGAGGGTGCTGGATAGAACTGGGTTTTGCACCATCACTTCATCATTTGTATCTTCATCACTTAGTTGTTTTCTTCACTTGTCTTCATCACTTGTATCTGTGATTATTCTTATTGTTAAGATTTCTATAAGAGAACAAATGGATTATTGTGGGTCTTCTTATGCTCTTTTCCTCTTGAAATTATTATTTTATCCAATATGAGCTTGATAAAAGAGGTTTATTGGGAAATGAACAAACATAGCAGGACAGATTCTTTTTTCAGGAGTACCAAGGAGGCAGAGATAATCTGGAGGGAGCAGGGAAAGCGTCACTGAATAGGAAGGCATTGGTTGTAAGTCTTGAAGTCTGGGTAGCATGTCACGAAGTCAAGAAAAGGTGAGAGGACATTCCAAGCAGCAAGTGTAGGACAGGGGACAAAGACATCAGAGTCCCTGGCAAGGTGCGGGAGAGAGGAGGCTGGAGTGGCTGAACCAGAGAGTGTTAGCACCAAATTGTTAACAGATTAGAAAGGCACACATGGTACTGAAATCTACTGGATAAGTAATAGTGAGGTACTGAAGGTGTTTCCACCTTCATAGACGGGACATGATGAGACTTGTGTTTTATAAATATTATTGTGGTAGCAGGGAGAAGATAGTAAAGAGGAGAGAGACAGGAAGACCAGATGGACCATTGTCTGTTCACCCCAGGGAGAGCTGATGAGGACTGGCACTGAGGTGGTAGGGACAAAGAGGGGATGCTGGGGCTGAGGGATGTTTCTGAGGGAGGATCTGTGTGACTTAGTGACCAACTGAAAGGGACAGAGATGCATCAGTGATCATCCTACAGTGTCTAGCTTGGGAGGCCGGAGAGATGGTGAAACCATTGAATCAGGAAATGCATGAGACGAAGGAGTTTGGGAAGGTAGATAGGGAGTTCAATTTTAAATACATAAAGTTTGAAGGACCAGTAGGACCTCCAAGTGAAGATACTCAGAAGAGAAATAGGACCTCGAATTGTGAAGATATGTAGATTTATAAGTCACTACTTCTGGTGGACACCACCAAAGATCTTCAGCATGGATGGAAGAGTGCCAAGCACCCCTCCTAAAAAAAAAGAAGGAAGAGACTATGAAGAAAAATGGGGAAAGAACACTCAGAGAGATAAAAGTAGCAGCAAGAGAGAACTCTTGGGTTTCAAGAAGCAAGTGTTCAACCATCCTGTGTGCTACAGGAAGGTCAAATAGAACAAAGACTGAAAAGAGTCCATTGAGTCTGGCGATTGGGATGGGACCCATGACTTTATTATGAGTGTTGTCATTGGAGTGGTAATGATAGAAGGGAAAATGAACAGAAAGAGAAGGCATTTATTCAACAAATATTTATCAAGCACCTATTATGTATCAGGCACTGTTGTAGGCCTTGAGGATACAGCAGTAAACAAAACAAAGACCCCTGCACTCATGGAGTTGGCACTCCAGCACTGTTTATAGAATACTCCTTAAAGAACATTCACTAAGGATTTGGGAAGATAAGAGACAAGATAGTATTTTGAGGGGAAAGATGAAGTCAAGGGAGGTGTTTCTTACAGGCTGGTAAGGCTTCTGCTTCTGGCTTAATCACTATAGACAGAAAGAAGAGTTTGGAGGAGATGAAGGGAGGGAGGAAGGAAGAGAGAGAGAGAGAGTCAGAGAGAGACCAATAACACAAAACCTCCCATGGAGAGTGGAGTGGGTGTTTAACTTTGGAAGGGTGAGGGGTCATCTATTTCTCCAAGACAGGAAATAATTTGACAGTTCACATCTGATGGCCTCCATTTTCACTGTAAATTAAGAGACAAGCTGAGAGCAGACTGAAGGAGATTTGAGACAAGAATTTAAAGAACTGAAGCAGGAAGTAGGAAAAGAGCCAAAGGGCATGAAATCAGCATTAATTTCCAAGCAGAGTTGTATCCGGTTAAGCAACGAAAGTATGTGACAGGGAGTCAGCTTAGCTCACCACCTACACAGTCAGCCCACTCGAAGCCGTATGGCGTCTTCCTCAGGCAGTAGACACGTCTTCTCCTCTGTCCCCATCCCCCAACTTTTGTGACTATATCAGATCCTTATGTGGAGATCAAATTCCAAGAGATGGAATACTTTCTTTTACTTCTCAAAGAAAAGCAGTAGTTGTTAGGGAGAGCTTTTTAGCCAAGTACTCAGTCATATTTACTTTGGCATTTCTAATCACAGTAGAAAGCAGGCAGACTTGCTTTTCCACCCCAATCCCACACCCACCCTACCGGATTTGATCTCACAGAAATGCCAGTGCGTCTGCCCCGCTGCCCTCTGTAAATCCTCATCAGTTTTTTTCGTGAGTGTTGCTGAACCAATCGACCTCCAGGTCCAGCATTCAAAAAGCACAGAGAACAGTCAGACGGATTTTCTACAGTTAACTGCCTCCCATTGCTTTGGTCTCATCACCTCTTTGGCTTTGTCAGAAAGTGCCTCTTTACCTTCTTCCTGAGGACGTTTGTCCTGCATGCTCAATGACACTGTGCTTAATGCAACAATCCTCAGCTCCAGACCTGCCTGACAGGACAGTGTCCTCTGCCCACAGATGTGTATATTTCTTAACAAGATCTCTTGTTTGGACACAGCTGTCTTGGCCCTGTGTGTATATTGACACAGATTTCCAGGACTACTGGTGGAAGGTTCTGCTTACCTATTTAGACGGTCCTCTTTGAGTCCCTTTACCAAGTGGAACACTCATCCATTAGAGGGCAGGATGAAGAATCCTGGGCTGCTGATGGCCAGGGGACACCTGATGACCGGGCAACTCGTCTCAGCCCTGGCAACTCGTCTCTGGTCTAAGACATTTTTATGTGTCAGAAAAAGAAATTTCTATCTTGTTTAGGCCACTATCACTTGATTTTTCTGTTATTTGCTGTCAAACCTAATTCTATCTGATGGATCATTTTTGTCTGACATTAATACTGCTATATTGGCTTTCTTTTCATTTGTATTTGTGGTACATGAATAAAAATCAATGTGTGGTATCACTTTCTGTCTCTTTACTTTCAACCTATGTTTTTATATTTAATTGTGTCTGTAATCATCATATAGTCGTATTTTTAACCTGCCTTTTAGCTATCTAGTTCATTAATATTTATTGTGACTGCTGATATATTTGGGTTTATTTCCACTCTGGTATTCGGGGCCTTCCCATAACTCTGCTTCTGGGGCTGCTTCTCCCCACTCCACTTCCTTCCTGGCACTTTTGGAAGAGACTTTTTAACTTCATATTTTCTTCTGTACTGATTTGAAAGCAATAGACTCTCTTTTCTTTACATTAAAATTTTCACATTTGCGTTTAACACAGTTGAAAATAAATCAACATCTCTACCTTCCTCCAAAACAGTACAAGGAACTAGAATATTTGAACTCCCATTATGCCTTGTGGTCTTACATAAGAAATGGCCAGTACTTTCTTTCCACTATGCTTTTTGTTAGCACCCCCTACCCCAAATTAGACGTTAATATCATCACCCTACAGCCAATGTTCATTTGGATATGCCCACATAGCTACCTATTTATTTGTTGGCCATTCTATTTCGGATTTTAGATCTTCCTTCTCCCTGAAATACATAAATCAGTGAATGTGAGTTGATGGTGAATTCAGTTTTTATCTCAAAATATTGACAGTTATTTTCTCTTAGCACTCTAAAGAGATACTCCACTGTCTATTGGCTTCTGATTGTACTGTTGAGAAGTCTGCTGTCAACCTAATTGAGTTTTTCTCTTTTTTGTGGGTAATCTGTCTTCATTTTTAGGATTGCCTTTGTCTTTATCTGCAGCTTCACTGCAGATATAGATATATTTTTACTTATCCTGCTTAAAATTTGTTGTGCTTCCTGAATCTAAGCATTCAAATGCTTTCTCAATTCTGGAAAGTTCTCGGTCACTATCTCTTTATATATTACCTCTCCTGTACCTCTCTTCTTAATAGTCACACTAAGAGGATAAATAAATACTTGAATAGCTTCCTGCCAGTTCAGATCAAGTCTTTCCACCAAATAAGTTGCAAAAAAAAAAAACCTTTCAGGCTTCAAGTTTCATACCTTATTTTGTAATTTTGCATAGTAAGCTCTTGCATGGTTTGGTGTAATCTCAGGGAATCCGTGAGGCCTGAGTGGTGGGTACATTCCTTCAGTAAGGAATTGCTTTTTCTTCCCCCCCGTGTCCTGGAGTGTGGCCCACCTCAGACACTGTAAGGAAATATTCTTCATCTTGGGGTTTCCCAGACCACACTTGTAGTGGAAAGTCAAATCATAAATCTATGGAAGATGAGACCTGTAGTGACAAAATCACAGAAGATGATATTTTCCTATCTACCCTCAGCCAAGGATGACTAGTTTCCTTGTCATCTCCCTTTGCAGGCAGGCTGATTTTTTCCCTCTACCCTTTCAATGAAGATATAGCCCTTTACAGATCCTGGCTTTGTACAGAGATTTCACTTCCAATTCAGGACCACCTTGAACGGGTCCATGTACTTGTCTCCATCACAGGGTGCTCATTACTACACCATCTTGTGGTCAAGAAGGTGCGTGAATGCTCCCAGCACAGCGGTGGCACCACCTTTGTGTTATCACTCTGGTCTCCAGCTCCCTCTCTGTTTAGAGAGCCCAGGATTTCCTTATTTTCTTAGGATAACCAAAGCATTTAAATGGGTGTACATATATATGTTTTTAAGCATGTCTAGGTGTGTTGTTGAGGGAGGTTGTACAGGGATATAAACACCTCAGCTCCCTCTTGGGAGTCTGGCTGGGATAATTCTGAGGTGTGAGATGTTCTCTCCCGTTTCTGTTTCCCAGTTTCCTCCAGGATTGAGCTTCAGTATCTCACTGGGGAGCTGGTTTAAGAATGCACCCCCTACTGGCCACCTTCTCTTTCCAGCTGCACCTCCTAAGCCCCCTGCAGACACCCTGTGCCCAACAAAGACCTAGGGCCCTAATCCTTATTTCAGGGCCTGTCTGCGTTTTTCGGTATTGCCCACCTAATACCACATGATTCTAGGAACTAGAATATGCGTCTAGGTGCTTCTAGAGGAAGCTTTTAAAATATCCTGTTAGTCCCTGTCTAGTGAACTCTACTTTTTCTTTCGGCAAACAATACTATCCTGGGAAAAATGCATATACTCTAACATTACCAAGGAAAAAAAGCCAGTATATAAACTTGTACTATGTGAAAATGCATAGGAACGTCTTAAAGAAAATATTTCAAAAGTTTAACAGTTCCCTATGAGGTGGGATTACGGATGCCTTCCCCAACTTCTTTATACTTTCTGAAGTTTCTATGATGAACATGTATCACTTTAATAAACAGTGAAAGAAAAATTGCAAAATTAAAAAAAAATCATAACAACATTTTATTAAATTGGGAGAGACAAATGGCAAAGAACCTGGAGGCTTCTCCCCAAACCTCATGTCAGGTGAGGCCTGCGTCCTCCCCACTGTGTCTGTTTCGTAAGTCTCTTCTTTCCCTCTCTTGTTGTTCTGGCCTTCATCTATCTTAGCTAGCATTTAAACTAGTCCCAGTAGGCTCAGCTTATCAGGTTTTATCACACGAATATGCTTTCTTTCGTATCTCTAAACATCCTAAGTATTGTTGAGGACATCTTTTTTTTCCTTTAACTCTAGAAACTTCAGTTGGGTCAGCTCTGCTGGGAAGCCTGTCGGTACAGTGAAAAGGACACAGGCCTGACATAGCTGAACTTGACTCTGCCTCTCTCTGTTACTCAAGGTTACTGCTGTGACCTTGAACGAGTTACTTGAATACTTTGCATCTCAGCTTCTCCTTATTAGTTTGTACTCCTAAATTAGAAGTGATAGAAGCCCAACTCGAATTGATTTGATGGAAAGTCAGAGCCTCTTGGAAGTACTCATGGAAGGTTTGACTACACAAGCTTCAGAAATACAGAACTCGTTTATTACTGGGCCTGGGAATGCAAACATCAGAGTTTTCTTTGCTGTCTCTTATCCCTACTTCTCTCCACATGTCAGTTTTATCCTCTATGTCTTTTCTGTCTTCTGTCTTCAGTCACCAGGAAAAGAATTAAAAACCTGGGGAAGAGACTTATGGGTCATTTGTGAATAAGGTGGCTGCTCCTGAACTAATAAACAATAGCCAGGTGGGCAGAGTCAGGTAAGAACAACAAAAACCTCGTGGCACGTGAAGCAGGGTGAGTTCCTAGATGTATGTGGTGTTAGGTGGGTGACCCCGTAAGTGTCCACTACAAGTTCATTCCTAATAGCATTTTGGTAAGAATTTTTGAGATAATGTATGTGACGTTCATTGATTCTTCTAACCGGCATCTTTTCAGTGCCTACCACATGATAAGCATTGTTCTAGGCAATGGAGAATCAACAGAGAACAAAATAGGCAAGCAGCCTTGTTTTAATGGAGGCTATAGTTCAGAAAAAACACTTGACCCACAGTAGCAACTCGATGAAGACTGGCCATTCAGGTGGTCCCTTAGCGTGTGAGTGTGGGGAGTGAAGACAGTGGTTTAGAGTGGAACCTGGCTTTACACACATGCCCCACACTCAAGGAGTACCAGTTCTGAGGATAACTCTCTGAGTTCATACATCCCCTGAGACCAGTCTCGATGGGCCTGATCTCTGCCAGCTGACCTCCTGTGTGGAAGATGGAAGATTAGATAACCAGCCCCACCGCAGTCATTGCTGGCCGGATCTCTCAGGCTCACCCAGGAAGAACTGGGAAGCCCCAGATGCAGCTGTTGGCCAGAACTCGGTCCCTGGGGCAATCCCCAGCTGTGACCAATGCCACATGGCTGAACTGCATGGATGACCCTAACGCAAGCATCCCCTGCCGGGCTCCCCCAGTGCTCCCGCTCCTGCTGCCATCCCTCCCTTTGCCCTCCACATGTTCTCACGTTGCCCCAGCCAACTTACAACGCCAAGTGTCTATGAAGTGCTGGACTTATCTATAATGTGCAGAAGACTAAGATGACTAAGATTTTGGAGTTGCACACAGCAGCAGCAATCCCGATCAGAACATCACGGGCCAGGCATAGGTTTTCTTGACTCGGTAGATACAGATCTTAAATGTAGAGGCCCTGACACCGTCCCTGCTCGGGCCTTTGGTCTCAGGTCTTGTGTGTTGTGTGTGGGTTGAGGCGAGAAGACAGAAACAATCCATCACTGTTTTCACTTGAATTCCCCAAAGCAGCTGCTCTTCTACCAGCGGTAGGCTGGATGTGTGGGGAAAACGCTAACACTGCTCTGGATCTATCGGAGTTGTAATCAAGGCAGCCACTTCAGTTTCTGAGTGTCAGATTCCACAGGAGGCAGTTAAGGAGGGAGGACCAGACCCCATGGTTTTACAACATGCCCCACAGAACCTTAAGGCTTCCTCAGAGACGCTCTGGAGCCACCATCCAAGGCGCAGGTATAGGGTCCTGAGTCTATAGCTCCACCTCTAGCCCCACCACATCATAGAGACTCTGCTTTGAACTGCTCTACATTCTGTGGGTCCAAGTAAGATTTAGTTTGGGAAAAAAAACTGCCCTGAGAAATGAATATATACATATTTTTCATTCTATTTATATATATATATTCATTCTCCTGATTTTACATACACATGTATACATACATACATATATATTTTACGTATATACTTTTGTATACACACACACATATATATTTACACTAGATGATTGTTACAATCTATTTCAGAAACGACACCTATGATTTCTTTTGTGACCACAGTCCACTATTGCGCCAGACAGGGAAGTCATTCAGAAGATGGTTTGTACAAATTCCAAGTTTTAATGGCTGTTAAATAATAAAAGGAAGGATATCTGCACTATGTACATTTTGTCCACTTCTGGTACTGTCAGCTGGCCATGCACATTTTATTGCACATATAAACAGTGTACAAGGATCTGGAAGATGTCTTAGCCATACAAGTACTGCATTTAGAAGAACAAAGAAGCCATTTTACAAAATATTGAAGCCATTTGTATTATACAGCCAACTTCAAGAAAATACTGAAAATTAATATCAAAAGAAATATTTTAATTTTGAAAAAAAAAATCTCTCAAAACAAGGATTACAGAGCTTCATGTTGCCATATATACATGTAAAAAAATATTTCAGGACCCTGCATTCTGAGTGCCCATCAAGGGGCAGCAATCTAAATTCCTATTTCCATAATCAACCTCTGCATGTTGCTTACATTGAATACGCTCTTTGTTCAAAATGTCTTTCTTCTTTACATCATTATGCTACTTGACAAAACAGGTATTTGTGCAGTACAGGAAAATATTAAAATATATTTTAAGTTAGGTTAAAGTGCACAGTACATTTGATAGAAAATAACTGCTAGCTGCCAATCCAAATGACCATTTTCGGCAACCCCTCCATCCTGCCCAGAGTGGGGGGCAGCCTTGGCATTGGCTGGTGTTAGTCTGTGTTCAATGTATACCGTCCTCCTGGTGTTTTTCCTTTTGTGTTCACCTTTATGTTTGTCTTACAAATTGTGGCTGCTGCTGTTCTGAAAACTTATAATGGCTTTTCACAGAGGTGAAGATGCAGTCAGCATCCACGCGACTTTGAAAGATGAGTGACCGGGATATCTGTGAGAGCAGGGCAGATGGGCACACATGCACCCGCCGAAAACAGGGTGTCGTGTCTGTGAAGCCTTATGTGAATCTCTCAGACCATCTCGGGTCCCTTTCCTTCGCTGGCTCTTCTCTAGTCATTATTTTGTTTGAACTTGCTCCCTCCTAAGCCGCTCAGCCTCACAAACAACACTTACTTAACCTTCTCCTGAGCCCACCTTGGTGTTGCATGCAGCTGCCCCACCAATTTACGGACTCACTTCTGCGGTTTCACACCAGAGACCATGAATCTTGCGGTGTTTTATGGACCACATGGAAAGCCACCAACTAAGTTACAATAAAATGAGCACATCTGCAGCTCAGCATCGTTTCCTCTTTAAAACATGGCAGTTGCAGAAAGGGCTGGTTTCCTGATCCAGGTCCTATGTGCCTTAAGTAATTCTTGATCACTCTCAGTCAGAGCTGCCCTTAAAAAACTTTTTGGTTAAACAACAAACTTTATATCATCTCCACTTTCCTATACCATTTCCTTATTATCTACCTTTGGTGCTAGACTTTCTTTAATTACCCAAGTCACAGTGCAAAATTATACTTCAAGACACATGATGCTAACACTTATTACTCTTCGTGTTAAAATGTGAATGTTTTGTGCATAGCAAAATAAGTATGAATCCAAAAAAATAATAGTTCACATTTTATCTTCAAGTTTAATATGTCTTTTTTTTTCCATCACAACTATTTACAAATAACTTTGGGGTGCTCACTTGAATTCAGTCAGTTCATTATATCAGAGGACAACAGGGCTGATGGAATGTAGGAAACTGGATGGAATGCAGAAATATAAATAAGACCAATGTCCCATAAACCAAAGTGTAAATAACACCTCCCCAGAAAACAGTTCTTGTCACAGAAGCACCTGTTTTTTGCTTAAATTTTTTTTTCTGAGTCATATACACCAGAAAATGTGATTACTGAGACCTAGAACTACTTGCACACCAAAGAGGATAGAAAATAACTCAATATTTATAATATTAAAATAAAGTGTTTAACCACAAAAAAGCAGTAATAAAATAGTTTCCTAATTTACAATTTGCATCCAAAGGATGAATAACAACTCACTAATAAATAATATTTATATAAATATTTTGTATGTCGAAAATAGTTTTTTAAAAGGCAATGGTCTCAAGAAACTTCTTGAAAAATTTGGTGGTGAAAAACCTGATTGAGTCCCCCTCCCCCCACTAAATACACAATGAGTTTGGTTTTAATAAAACAAATGCATCTTGCTGCAAAACAGTTGTGCTTGGTGTTTGGTAATGGCAGTGGGTGAGCGTGGAAGGGATGAGGGAGGTTGTACAAGGCATTGATGTGCTGTTCAGTTCTTCATAACCAGCTCCCTCACTGGTTTTAAGATCAATACCTGTCACTTAACGTCAGAAGTCAGTTTTGAAAGGTAGAAAATCTCTTATGTCCTCTCTTCAGTTCAACTAGAGTCGGGGAACTGACAGGCAGTGAGTGGGAGGCTGGAGGGGACAGGTGCGGAGAGCAGAGTTCAGGATCTCTGACGGGAGAAGAGTTCGAGCTGACCCAAAGGAGAGGAGCTGGTTTCATGTGAACAGAGCCTTTGTTACAGTTATGTCTAGCAACGCTTGAACAGTAATGCCCACTTTGACCAGGCCCTTCTCTTCAAGGATGTGATGGGGTAGACACAGCTTGTCCTAAAAAGAAGAAGAACGAAACATTGATTTTTAGATGACCGGAATCTAATCATAAAATCTTGTGACATTACTGACGGGAGTTAAGCTGAGCTCTGATCACCTCAGACTGTGCTCCCTCCCTTAGTTTCAACCCATTGCAAAGACCTTGCCTGTGTCTGCAGAGAAAATAATGATTTTCCACAAGTGAAGGTTGTTCCAGAAAGGCTCCCAATCATCCTGAAATCTTCAAAAGATCTAAACATTTTAAAAAGCTTTATACTAAATAACTGAGCTACATAGAGTCAGTTGGAAACCACACACCAAGAACCTACTAGCCTATGTTATTATAAAGCAAAATTGCAAATAGCCTCTCACACATTTTAAATGAACTCAAATACTCATTTTTACAGACCACACACCATTCTAGTGACCATAAACCTTGATTTAATTCATTTTATTTCCTGTGATCTCCGGAACAGAGGCATGCTGTAGACTGGTATCCTTTCGTCACAGTTTATGAACAGCCTTATAAATAAGTAATTTTAACCACAGCCTTCAACAGCCTCTCTTTTAAGACTCTTTCATAAAGCTGTCAGACACAAATGTCCTGCTACTTTCTCATGTTGTACTTTTGCTCTTGGGAAATGTCTAGCACATACTAGCCAAGGAAAATAATCAATGTGAGTCCCTCCCTGACTGCAGCATTTTACATGCTCAACCCAACTGTCTACAAAAGAACATGATGAAATAATTTTACGCCTTTGTCATTTGACCCTGGTCTGATACAAGGGAATCTCCTTCCAGAGTGTGTCTCCTTGGCTGGGAAAAGACTCCATGGCAAGCACTCCCTCTCGTCTACCAATGAGGGTGTGTTCTCCACAGCCCGACGATCGCTGTTTTTAAGGAGAGTTTAAGTGGGATCTGCATCAAGCCCCAGGTGATGCACACAGGGTTTAACATGAAGCCCCTCAGGGTCTCTGGACAGAACTGCTTCCCTTCATGTGACTCTTGCTTGAGGAACCAGATCTTCCTGCTCCCTCAGGGAAGGACTCTCCATAAAGTACCACAGATACAGGCATTCTCCTCTTCAAAAGATCTTCTAAGGACACACCATGACATTTCCTGTAACCTCAAAATGTCAGTTGGTTCTACATTCTCACCATCTCACTATTCCCCATCCCTCCCACTTCCCTAACTTGTGGTAAATTCAGAATGTCTCCCACTCTGACTCCAAGCCTTAAGAAATGGCCACAATATAAGATATAATAGAAGATACATATTATAAGATAGCTGATTCTTTAAAGAGCAGTTTTAACCATTATTTCAAGTGGCTGCTGTGTATCAAAATAGATTATCTTGTCATCAATGGCATTTTAGGTTGGGCATGAAGTTTATGCTGCTTGACATCTGAGTAGCCAAATGTCAACCTGAAAAAGGATGAGAGGTTCTGTCTGAGTTGTGAGCCATGAGCCATGCACTAGGCCAGGATGGACGGTGCTTCCTCCTTGTGCCACAGCCAGATGTCAGTGCTTATCTTTTCCTGACGCCATCTGCCACGGGCTTATGAAATCACCTGAATCGCGTTTCATTGCTAAGGCTGGTTCCATGGGGGCAGGGATGTGTTTTCCTCATTCCTATGGCTCCCACAGCACCCAAGTCCACATCCAGCTTGGTAGGAAATTATAAACAACTACTAATTATGGTTAAGCTCCTGGTGCAAGGCATTATATGGGGAAAAAATAAATCTTCACTTTACACCATATGCCAAAATCAACTTGAAATGAATTTGAGTTAAATGTTAAAAAAACCCAAAACACCCTTCCCAATAAAATATGGATGAATATTTAATATTTTCTCTGATAAATGGATGAGAAAGGATTTTCTAAGCTAGAAAAACGATATAAAAAAATCACAAAGGAAAAGATAAAAACAATTGATTCCCTAAAAGTTTCAAGTTTCCACATGTCAAAAAACCCCAAATTAATTAAAAGATAAACAACAAACTGTAAAAAAGTATTTGCATCAAATTACAAACTGTTTTACATGACACATAAGCTCAACAAATCAGTGAGAGAAACACTAAGAGACCAATAGAACACTGGGCAGGGATTATGAATAGAAATTTAAAAAAGAGGGATTTGCCCAAGGCATTTTGAACAAAACATTTTGCTTCTCCATCTCAGTGTTTACTTATGTTGAGTCTCGAATGCTCCTGAAGTCTAGTACTAACATTTGCACAGAGCCTAATCTCTGTGAACAACACGGCTTTTATGGGGCTAGGTGTCCTATCCCGAGTCCTGCTTGAGATGTGACATGTCTCCATTACTGACTGCCCCAGTCCCATTGATGAGTGGTGGCTCCAGTGGTCTGCAGTTGAGGTTCCAAGCTAGAGGTCATGGTTGGGAAGGGCTGGGGCTCCAGCTAGACAGGGATGGGAAGGTATTGAGGCCTCAGCCTCCTGCTAACGGGATGTTTGGAGACGTCACACACTCAATTAGCTTCAGGTTATCCTTTCTCCCAGGCATTTCTCACCTTCCTGGTCTCCTCACTCCCAACCCAGGTGCAGAGTCCAAGATTCTCCTTTCCACTCTTATAGCTGGTGATGAGGAGTAAATACAAGACATAAAAAGTACCCCTTGCCTCCTTCCTGCCTTTATCTTTTCATTCAGACCTTCTGAGAAGCCCAAAGGTGCCCCCAGATTACACTGATGGGGCTGGAGGTATCAAAGAAGACTAGCATAAGACAATAAAAACCTTATAAAAACATGGCGCTTCTGGTTATCCCATCACGGGACTGGGATGAAGACTCTGAGGGGAATTACGACTTGAGACGTTGGTTGACAGGGTGAGCAAGGGGAGCCTGCCAGAAATGAGAAACGGGTATCGACGTTGGCCAGAAGGCCATTTTCCATCACACTAGTCCTGTCACTGCATATCCCACGGGGGAGGGAAGCCCTGAACTGAGTTAGAAGTTGTGATGGGGAAGGAATTGCTGTAGGTTTATAGCTGGATGAGAAATGACAGAGAAGGGCCACCTCATTTTGCATATGATGGACTTAATGCAGAGATTGCTGTACATTTACAGTGACTTCAAATGCATTTAAATTTCATTGTTAGAGGATATTATTGGCTGTCATTGAGAATGTGGCAGTAGACTATTCTAGTACACCCATGAGCTCCTTTTGTTGTGTTTCTTTTTAAAGCACAGAGCAGGGTCTCTCTACAAAGTAATATCTTGCATAAAAATAATGCTTCTGATCCCTCTGGAGAACTCGTGCTTTATGTTGCTTCTCTGATGGTGGAATCAATTATTCCCTGATATCCCCTCACCCACCCCTCTTCTGAGCCACAACAAACAAGGCTGGAAAAGGCAGGCAAGCCAGAAAGACTGAATTTGAACTTTGAAAGACTTCTGAGGGCCCTCCCGTATGTCTGGCACCATTGCCACAGATTTGTGTTGCTTATTTCGTTACGATAACCCTGCAAAGTAGATATAATATCTCTATTTTACAGATGAGAAAACTGAGATGTAGAGAGTTTAAAGTCACACAGCTGGTAAGTACTGGAACCAGGATTTGAACATGTGTCTTGTCTTAGAGCTGGGGCTCCTTCCACGACATCATGCTGCTTCCCATAAATTCCCTGATCAACAAGCGAGTACGTTCCATCTGTGCCCAGGCGAGTCCTATCCACGTTAAGTCCTACCAAATTTAACATCAGGTGGAAATCAGAGAACCCTCAACTTGGTGCAGCTCTGCCACTCAGCTCGTTTGGCTTCTTTTCGTAGAGAGGGACAGACATCTTGTCCTGGCAGGAAGCGCCTCGTGGCAGCAGGCAGATCACCATCACTGCCTGGCTCTCCTCTTTCTATAGTTTCTTATGCTCCTAAACAGTCACACGCCTACTTCCAGGCCAGCTGCTAGACAAAACGAAGTCATTCACGTTAGCACATTTCATTTTGTTCAGTCTGTTCCTAAAATGTAAAGTCCCGGCACTAAATTGATTAATAAAACTGTCTGCGTTATTTTAACGTAAGAGAGCTTCAAGTTCTTGCTCTGCCACCCGAGCACTCTGGGGGCAGTTTCTACCAATGCAAAATAGAGACCATGTCAAACTCCTCCAGACTGAGAGGATTTCTTGTCACTCTATTTGATTCTCACTTTCCAGCCATGCTACCTTCTAGTCTTTTTCTCTAGAATACTTCATTCTCCACACACATCTACCCCTTCTCTCACCTCCCTAACCTGTACCCACTTCGTCTGGCCATTCCTACACATCTTTCAGGTGTAAGTATAAACATCATAGTTCCAAGAAGGCTTCACAGACCATCTATTCCCCACGGAAGGTCAGGCCCCCAGTCCACGTATTTTACAGAATCTTGGATCTGATCAACCACAGGTCCTTATCACACTGAATTCCTCTTTATTTGTCCACTAGATCCACTAGATCAGGGGTCCAAAAACTACTGCCTGCAGGCCAATCCAGCCCATAGCCTGTTTTTGTGAATAAAGTGTTACTGGAACACAGCCACGCCCATTCATTTACGAACGGCCTATGGCTGCCTTCGCGCTACAACAGCAGAGCGGAGCAGTCGCAACAGAGACCGGACGGCCCAAATCCTAAAATATTTACAATCTGGCACTTTACAGGAAAAGTTTGCCAACACTTGGTATAGAATGTAAGTTTCTGAAGACAGGGTCATGTGTCATGGTCACCTTTATATCTCCAAGGCCTACTACGGGGCCTTGCACAACGAGCGCTCATTCAGTATTTGAGGAATGAATGAATGAACATAAGTATAAACAAAAACACACTGAAAAGCCAAGGAGTAGACCTTGATAGGATTAAAGAAGGAAGAAAGGGCACATTCTATATACCTAACTGATTAACTAACTGCAAAATCTGAAGCCTAATTTTGACAACCTAATCTCCTGAAATAAAATCATATTAAAAAATTTTTCAGCTAATCCAAACCACTTCCAGTGTCTTGAAATTTTAATCCATCATCCATTACTTTTACCGTGTAGTTGAAACATCCTTTGTCCTTATGACTTCTTGTCCTTATGACAGGGACGACCATGGATTTTAGAGATAACCCTAGGCACCATGCACTAAATTTAATTTCTTACTCACAAATGAATGACATCGAGATATCAAGTGCCTTTGTTTCTCTACTCTCATTGACGAAATTCCTACTCAGCTGTCTTACTTTTGAATTCTGTGGGGCCCCATTTTGTAAGTGTCTCTCCCTGAGGATAGTGAGCTGCATACGGACCACAAATCCATAAATAGAAGGAACTAATAGACATTAGTTAGTTGTCACATATTTTGGAAATCCTGACACTGAGTGGCAAGCTGCCACCAACTGGAAGAACTGGAGAAAGAGAACTTTCTATTTCAAATAGCTCTTTCTATTTCAAAAAAAAAAAAAGTAAACTTAGTTCTTCTTAATAAATACTGGAAGGAAGTACTGAGAAAAGGGTCTTTCTTGTGAGGGGAAGGAGATTTAGCATGCACATATAAATCACACAACTAAATCTCTGACCACCTCTCAGACGACAGCCAGGTCCACCAGGTACCCCCAGTCTCACTGCAATGGCTAATGGTTGCACTAGCATGTGAGTTGGTGTGTTGTGGGTAGCTTGGGGAAGAACCAGGGAGAGGCTTAATATTCTGAGTAGAAACCAACAGTCTGATAATGGACAAGACAGTTCATTCAAAGTTTTGCCTAAGGGGCTAAATTAATTGTGTTCTGCTAGTTACCATACTACTTGATGAAAAAATACCATCCAACAGATCCCAAGAGGAGCAGCACATTAAGGTACAGATACCTTAATAACATGAAAAATGAAAGTGCATCCAAAGAATACTTTGGATGCCAGAACTGAAACATGAACGTTGCTAGAGAATAATGTCAACACTGAAAATTAAATCTGATCTCACATAATTGTTCTACTCAGTTTTTATTGATAGAATTTTCTTTCAGGTGGTCACTCAGTAAGTCATCTCTCTTCTTCCTCCTTACCCCCCACAAAAAAGAGAATAAAACAAACAATGGTGACCATTAAAGGGAAGCCTCAATGCACCACAGAGCTGGATGGAAAGGCTGAGCATTACTGTGGGTATGCACAAATCAATGTATTGACGAGCTGATAAAAACTTGGAATAATCACCCAAAATGTGTTTATTAAGCAACTTATGGCTCCGGGTGCTCGTTTGACATTGTACAAAGGGATTTTATTGTGTTACAGATTGAGGAGTACAAGATAGCACCAAGGCAATCAGTACAGCTGCGGGTTATTTATACACAACCGAGGTTAATTAGAGAACTTCCACATACCCTGTATTTCACCAACCAACACAAGATCAGGAGAAAAATGCTCAGTTAACTCAAGATATTATCACGTAAAGAATGTTTCCTGTTTGAAAATCTGATCTGATTTAGCAACAAAGAATCTTTACAAATATACTCTTCTAACTAGGAGGGTTTTCCATATTCTCAAGTCCTCTAGATTCATGGAAATGTTCAGAAAAATAAAATTATCTTCTTAGTAGCCATCTGTGAAGATTATTTGCATCTCAGTAAACTAGAAATGTATCTTGAGGACGTTAACTCCATCATCTCCCCAACTCAAGAAACAAAATTTGCTAACGAGATATAGACTGAAGCATAGAGGAAACTGACTTCATCTTGGAGCAGGGCCTTCTCATTTGGAAAAAGATATTCCAGAACCAGGAATATCTTGGCCTAGATAAGGTTCTAATGGTTTTTGCTTTTAATTACAAACTGATTACATTGCTCCAAAAGCAGATATAGTTAATGTATAATCCTTTAAGCTTATTTAAAAATAAAAGCTGCTTGCTAATGTCACTAGAAATCAAAGGTTACATGGAAATTTTGAGTCATTAAACTACATTCTTCTAAAATAAGAGCAATCTTATTATTGGCTCCTGCCATAGTAACCCAAGCGCCAGGACCAAGAATGTTCCATGACTCATGGCTTTATTTGAAAACGAATACAGTCAAATCCTCACATTCTGGACCTGCAGTTATGATGTGATGTAGCAAAAAAGCAAAACAAACCATTACATTATTTAAAAATAGAAATCCCTTCTGGAAAATGCTGTCCTAAGAGCCTCAGCGTAGACCTAACAAGGAGTAAGAAGTAAAAATACTATACGGAAAGTGGTGTGCAAGTGAATCCTCCAGGTGGCGCTCTAATAGCGACGGCCCTTCCTGCCCCAGCGCCCGGTCTGCACAGGTTTGTATCATGCAGCAGGGCAGAGGGGCTTGCTCAGGGTGGAAGTGGGCAGCAACCCTCCCTGGTGCCCTTCACGGCTCCCATTGTAGGAAGCGGAAGAATCCAACTTAATGGCCAGCAAAGCCGTCATTCTCAATATGATATTTTTCATCTTGGTCCATAGTGGTATTATTAAAGCTTTTTGCAGACCAATTTGGGTCCAAAATGCTAGTTTTCTGTCTCCTCTGCAAGGAGGCCCCTCTACAGCTCAATTAGCCAGTCTTGAATTAGGATTCACTTAAATACTATCCCAAAGAAAAGATTTCCACATGCTAAATCCCCTCTGCTCCTGTTTGGTACCTTCCTCCACTCTACCCAAGGCAGCGAAGCTCACTGGGAGAGGAACTGCATAGCACTGCTGCTGGCACCATGTGGATGAAGAAGCATGAGGTATGGATACACTCTTGTCACTGCTTTTCAGTCGGTGAGAGAAATTATTGAATGGGAACTAAAATTTATAAAGTTTGTGCTTCTTGAAAATGTGACTTGTAAATGTTCAGCTTCAAAACTTGAGAGATTACTTTAGAGATGACAGGGATGGAAGTTTGCAAGGCAAAGGCTCAGATGGAGGAAGGACTCCGTAAGGGATCAGGGTGACAGAGGAGAGTGCCTAGAAGCACATGCAGGCGTTATGCAGACAGAGCATTCCAGCGGTAAGTGATATAGATCAGCACTATAAAGAGAATATGGACAAGACAGAAGCTTATAAGGTCCCTGGAGCGGAGGGCAGAAGTTGGTTGTGGGGGTTTCTCCCCGAGTGCCAGCAGAGTGTCAACAGTCTTTCGAATATGACGAAAATCCAACCGCAAGATGTCATACGGAGAGCAGAGGTCAGCCTATTCCGAGGGCAGCCATCAGAATAGAAAGAGACAGTGCATACAATTAAAAATACACAGAGGAACAGCTAGAAAGAAGCACACATTTTTGGTTACTAGCAAATGGCAAGAGGTTACTCCTTATTAATGGTTTTCAAGCAGGTAAAACCCGTTGCACCATCAAAGATTTTTTAATTCATTACAAAGGATAAGTAGCATACCCAATGTGTTTTATGCAAACAAGACAAAGAAATCTTTCACCCACAATCTCACTACTGAGGAATAGAATGTTCTGCAGGGTATATGTCACTCTGGCATTCAAACAGTTTTAATATTCAAGTGGTATCATGTGCTCACCAATGGCATTAGAACAAGAGCTTTTCATTTGGGACATTTAGGTGTTAACTTACTAAAGGAAAAAACATAAACTTTAAAGTTTAATCCCCACCTTTCCTCACCATTCTCTTAATGCATTTTTTACCCTGGTCTATGAAGACTGAATGTGAAGTATTTCTCTCTGAAAGGTATTACATACACCTAATTGATTTTCCTTTTAGGGTTATTGATAAACTCTGGGGAATGTTCTGATTATGTCCCTACATGTGTCAAAAAGTACATTAAATTTCACATTTTTGCAACTACATATAAACCAAAAGTCTAGAGGAGACTTCTCAGACGTGCAGTTAGAATAAAAGTATATCCCACATAGAGTTATCATGTCAATTTCTTCACTGCTAAACAGGTATGGTTGGGGGGCACGGGCCTCCATGTTTCAGCTACTTGACAATTACCATGTAAGGAGGCAGAATTCCTACTTTATCAACTAAATGCAACAATAAGATGCTATGTCTTCCAAGTTGACCCCTGGATGCCTGTCGCTGTCAGGAAGCAAATGGTTTTCTGATACACTGAATTCCTGAACCAGAAAGGACCACAGTTTAAAATGAATAGTGGTTATAATTGATATGTCAGTATGAAAGAAAAGTTGTGGTTTTGTTCCTAAATGAAACAAGGATTGAAAATATTTGTGATATATTGCATAAATGCAGCTTTATTTCCAAATTAGGCAAAGCATTTAAAATATATATATAATATATATTTTATAACATACTTTGCTACAATATTGCCCTTTGTTTGAGCCTCACTGCTAAGCAGATGCAAATCACAGAGCAACTGGAAGATGATTCTAAGACTGAGACTTGGTCTTGTTTGTACCCCCTGAAGTTAGCTTGAAGTCCTCGGGTAAGTAGAAATGCTACAACGTCAAGCGGGTTGAATAAGATTAAAAACATTCTAATCTCATTTTAATTTATGGAGGTAGAGATACTCTTAACAAAAGATTTTTGAAAGATATTAATAAATCATGTTACATCTATTCAGATCATGCATCTTTTCTCACTGGATTTGGAGCAACAAAGCTACCCCTCTTTCCCAAGAATTCAAACAGTTACAGATAGATTGGATTTCACTGGGAGAGAGATGCTGGTCAAGGATTAACAGATGGGGAAACATCTAAGCGAAAAGAGGTTTTCTATTGCAATAAGAATTTCCTATTGCAATGTTGTACTTAACCAGCGAAATGCGAGCAAAGCAGACGTAAGACAGAAGGCATCCACAAACTCAAATGTGATTTTCACAAAAGTGGTATTTCCTTGTTAAAAGCAAATCATTCTATCTCCAGTATATATTTCAATACATTTCCCAGAACCCTATGGAAAATGTCTGGTCTGCTCCCCAGCAACTCCATCAAAGAACGCGGGTCAGATGGTCTTTGCAGTTTTCAAGTGTACTAATTCAGTAGTGCACTTCTCACGGAAGTGAGCAACAAAGAACATTCTTCTCATCCTAGAAATCATTTCACGATGCCACAGATTCTGGGCTTAATTCAATTAAAGTGGATAGGGCCTAGATGCACAGTCCATGGTGGCTGGTTTAAATTAAATTACAATTCTAAAGAAGAAGGCATGGGTCTAAGATTGTCTGGTAGGCAAAAATCTGAATCACCATAATGTGTACAGCATGGGCTGCTGTGGCCTCTGAGAACTGCTCTCTGATTCTACCCCATGTCACCAGCCCACGGCCTCACATCAGCCCCTGCAAGGATGCTACAATGGGAACCAAGGCAGAAATCGCCAGGGGAACCTGAGAGCTTTCTGACCCTGTGCTTTCCAAAGTTGAGTCTTAATGAGAGGGACTTAGAAATTACACTTAATTTTTTCTTAAAATTAAAATAGGAAAATACTAAAAAGGAAGGAAATTTAAAGAGGCAAAATTTCACCATGTACTTACAGAGCATTAGTAATTATCGCAAGACATTTGAAAAACATAGTTAATACGCTGCGAGCCCTCAGAGGCAAGTGCAGATGCTATTTCCCATTACAGTGAACAGAAATCCAGATCGCCAGAGGTTAACTGATTCTCTTAGCATCAACACAAGAGTCTGTGACCGAGGTTACTATTAAAGATTGGCTCAGGGTCCACAAACATGACAAACAGAAACGTATGCAGATATGGCAAAAGGTCTAATTTATAGGTATTCTGAGCGTAACACAGACTAAATTATAAGAAATTTAGAACATATTCAATGTATTTAAATATAATTTTAATTTTGAAAGTCAATATGCTTACAAAGTATTTTTTTAATCTAAAATATCATAGCATAGGAATGTTGATGGTCATTCTGAAAATTTAAAGCCCTACTTGACAAGGTGTAATGTGGCGGAGAGTGGAGGAAAGTAGGAAAGGGTTTCCAGAGTTTTCTCCAAATATATGAAAACTATCGCCAATTTGATGGACTCGGTGAGTAACTTTAATATTGGTAAGCTCATTTATCTAGAAATGTAATTTAAAACTTTTTGAAGATGCTGCTTCTAAAATGTTTATTCCCAACCATGCACATACGAAAGGCTATCAGACCGTTACCAGAGGTGACTCTGCCACCAGGAGACACATGGTGGGAAAGGATTCTTATATGAATGGTAAACACCTACTATCTATTAGAGATGTGACTGATTTTCCAAGCTAGAGACTGGCTCTTTCTAATAAATTATGAATTTAAAAATTGATGTTAATAAAATAATAAACGTGTCAGCCTGTGCCTCTGGTTATTCAACCTCAGAATTAACCAACGTAAGTGGAAAATTAAAATAAATCTTGTAATAAGAATCTCACCCCTCCAAAAAAGTGTTTATTAGTTATGATTTAAATTGATACTGAAGTCATTGATTTGGGAAAGAAAAAGAGGCATAAGTCTCAAAGAGGAGAAAGAACTCATTTCTTCTATTCTCAAGATTAAAAAAACAACAACAACATAGCTTCAACTTATAGACTGTCTTTCAATAAAAAAAATTCAGATCAGTGACATATGTATAATTTCCTAAACCCTCACAACGGGTGTGAAGTAGGAGTTATTACTATTACTTTCAAATATAATATCTCATTATAAAAGATGACAAAATGAAAATATAAAAGGTACTGAGAAGAAGACTCAGCCATAATTCCACTTATCTCAACACAATCGTTGTCAACATCTGAATGTCATTTAGGGTTTTATTTTTAACACCATTTGGCTGATGCAGAAGCTGAGGGACACCCAGCAACCTGTCCTAATGGACATAGAATGAAAACCTTCCACCTCCTACAGCCCTGCAAGGACCCCCCGGCCTCTGTGCTGTCCAGGGAGGCAGGAAGTGGCCCAGGACGGCCAAGATGTCTACCATTGTCGATGGAGATGCTGCCCTTAGTCCTCTTCTCTATTTTTTCTCTGGAGACAGTAATGAATATGAAGGGCTGGGCAGCTGGAAAACAAAGTGCATTTCTAGTCTAAGTTCCCTCCTCATCTAAGGAGGGCAAGTCTATTAAAGTAAGAACCTTCCTCCTGGGGCCGGCCCCGTGGCTTAGCAGTTAAGTGCGCGCTCTCCGATGCTGGCGGCCCGGGTTTGGATCCCGGGCGCGCACCGACGCACCACTTCTCCGGCCATGCTGAGGCCACGTCCCACATACAGCAACTGGGAGGATGTGCAGCTATGACATACAACTATCTACTGGGGCTTTGGGGGGAAAATAAATAAATAAATCTTAAAAAAAAAAAAAAAAAAAAAGAACCTTGCTCCTTACAGAGGTCTGAGGAAAAGAACCTTGCTCCTTACAGAGGTCTGAGGCCAAAGCTACTTGTTTAAAATCGAGTAGAAAAATTTCCCTGGTAAACCAAATAAATGTCTATTTTCTAATACTTTTGATGTTTTATAAATCAGAGAGTTCTCTCGACCTGAGACAATACTTACTACTAAGAGCCCTAAAATAGCCCTAAATTTGGATCAATTTGGAAACCCCCAATTGCCAAACATGAATCCTCTATATCGAGGTCAGAGGCCAGGAATGGCAAAGCTGATTCAGAGAAGGCAAAGGCAGCCTCACTATGTCCATAAATAGCCTCCTGACCCGCAGGCTTAACTGGAGTCAGATTCTTGGGTGAAACAAAAGCTGTATCCTGAAGAGTTTGGAAGCCCACCAAGGGTAGGCCTGTCTTCAAGATCAAGTTGATGCTTGCACCAGAGGTCACAGACCACTTCAGATTCTGACCAGCAGCATCAACACCACAAGGGGCTGTGGGATGGTGCCAATCACCCAATCCCCAGATTTTCCAGGGTGCCATGATGCATGACCCTGTGCAGCTGATGAGGGGGAGGCAGTTACGGAGCCGCATGACGTAACTGAGCTTTCACGGACGATTAGAGCCCAAGGGAACCTTAGGGGCCCAGTGGTTTCCAAACTGTGTTTAGCAATAGAACACTTTTTCCTCTCAAGGAAATCTTAGCTGGAAATCTCTATGCCACAGGCAAAAGAGAAACTGCTCTGGCTGAAGCCAGGGGGGTGGGAGTGATCTGTAGCCTCCCCACTTGGCTTTCTCTTGCCTCCTGTGCAGGCCATTGGAAAGAATCAAGGGCTTGGAGACTGTGGCTTAAATCCACTGCTTAAGTCCACCACCAGCAGTTTGCAGAGCAGGGAACTCAGTCACAGAGAGCCTACGTGTGTGCTGGAAAGAGGGTGGGCTCTTGATGTGGACAGACCTGGGTTCCAACGTCAGCTCTGCTGCTTACCAGCTGTGACTAGAAGCTTAGGAAATTATTGAAGCTCTCTAGACCTCAGCTTCCTCCTAGTATGGTAATAAAATACTTACCTCCAATCCTCAAGTGAGCATTGGAGATGATGCGTGTGTAAGAAGTTCTCAGTAAATGGTTATCGGCTCCTAGTTTTAAGGGGCTTGCCTCGGGGCACATAACTAGTTAACAGCACAGATGGGGCTAATTCACCCCAAACCTCATGCATTCCCTCACTCTGCTCACACTCTTCACTCACTCTCACTCTGCTTCCAGGTGATGTTCACTCAATTTGTGTCCCTTTAGTTGGGGAATTGGCTCCAAACAGAAAAACAAAAACAAAACCAAAAACCCAAAGCACCTGAAATTGGCAGCAGGAAGGGAAGTGACCTGTATTGAAATAACTATCTGAAGAAACATTATCCCCTACACCGAAAAAGAAACTTGCCAGCGAGTGCCATTTCTGGTTTGTTTTTAAGGATTTTTCTTTGGCATTCTCATTAGCAAATCTCTACCTCATACCAGAATCCCTCACAATTGATGCCAAGTAGGCCTGCCGTCACTCTAACAGAATTTCTCCAGAACTCCATCAGCAACTTCTTTCTGTGACGTCATCTCTTTTCTATCAGTTGTGTCTACTGTTCCAAATGCTGTCTATTCTCCCGGACTAAGATCCAAGGGCATGGATCCAGTCTTATCCAAATGTCACAACAACAGACAGAGGTCTAGAGTTACATTACCTGTCTACTACATACTCCCACCTTCTGCAAATAAACTGGGCTGCTTCCACTGTCGGCAATTCTGAACGCAGCCAGTTCGAAGAAGCCACCTTTATAGGTAAGCCACACCAGAACCACTCTATAAAGCACACAATAAAATGCTTCATGAACCTTGACCAAACCTGGGATTGTGTCCAGGGGTACTTCTAAAGAAAATATAATAAACTATAACAACTGGAACAATTTTTAAATTGCTTCCATCCCATCGTATTACTTTAATGTAATAATTTAACTAAATCTGCTCAGCAACCACATTCCACCCTTAGGAACCTGATAAAATTATATAAGCTACCAACTCTGACTTTGGCTTGTAGTTTCAAACTGTGATTCTATTACAAAGGACAACAAACTTAAGCTTAGAGCACAGCTGTGACTTTTCAGTCTCTACAGCATGATTTATCATTGTCAATTAGATATTTAGCTTAAAAAATACAGACTTCAAGACCTCTGTGACTTATGATTGTGTGTATCTAGATAAGTTATGGCTGGAGAAGAAAGCAGGAAAAGTTTGCAAATTAGGAGGAATTAACTATGTTTGTCACTGGGAAATCAATGAATATCTTGGTACTCAAATATTAAGTTTGATGCAAATAAGAAAATGTAATCTTACAAGTTCTCTGTTATTAGGTACCAGTCTTTTAAAATGTCTGATTGCAAGTGGAGAATTGCTACAATTAGATTTGTGATATAACTATCTTTTTAGTGGAAATCATCAACTGTAGTGTGCCACATATACACCCAAAACATCAACCCTCTTCACGAGTGAAAGAAGTCTAACTATCTAAGTGAGGGGGAGTCATTTCACCCCTCCCCTCAACTTACTATCATATTCTTAGATGAAAATATTTCCTCATTTCCAATAACTTATTCCCTGCATTTTGGGAGATGAAAGCATGTTCCTTCAAGTGTACAGGAAGATCTGCCAATTGCCGTCCAACTGGCAATTTCTGGTTTACCACTAGAATATTCCTTCCTTCCTTTAACTTATCTCATTAAAGAAGTTCAACAGCTACCTATCCAACAGAATTCTTCTAGCAGCAATGAACTTAATGTAACTCTAGTCACCAGTAAAATGCCAGTGGGTTACCTATCAAGATGGATATAGATGTATACACACACACACGTGCGCACACACACACGCACATATACACAACGCAAAACTGAAAATTACCTCAGATCTTAAAAATAATTTAAAAAATAGCCAAAGTGATATAATTCTTACCAAGCATAGTTAAGTGGGACATTGGCAAAAAAGGTCATTTACTCCCTGTCATTCAACCTCCTCAAAATTATGAGTTGCCTATTAGTGCTAAGGGCATAATTCAGAAATCATGGTAAAATTTTCTCTGCATTTTTATGGTAATTTAATTTCCTTTTCCTCACTTTAAAAGGAAATTATAATTACCAATCTTTACTCACAATAAATGGTGAAGGGCATTTACATTTCATTTTGTATCCCTGTAAGCCAAAAAACTTGGATGAGTTTAAAAATATCACAGGGGATTAGTTCATAACTCATCAGTGCTTTCTAGTACAGACATGAATAATTTATCATCTGAAACTTGGTATGATAGTTTTGACTCACACATGGGAAATCTTATCAGCCCATGACAGAATCAAATCATTAGAAAAGCTTTGTGTATAAGAATTTTCATAAGCGTGTGAAGCCAAGAATGTATATGCAATATTAAAATGTACACATACAATACAGACACACAGATTAACATTGTTGAAAAACATTTAGATTGATCACAAAGACATTCAGTCCATATATAAAGATTATACTCTTTTAAAAAATGAAGTTGTATGCTTCTTTTTATTGATACAGCTCTGACTTAAAGATGCTTTAATAATTCTCTCCTTTTCCCCAAATAAGATTAGAAGCCTACCACTAACCCTTGCCTTCAAACCTCCCAAGCTAAAAAATAGGGAGAGGAGGAAAGAAGGAGGAAGGAGGACAGAAGGAAGGATGGAGGAAAGAAAGGAAAGAGAAGAGGGAGGGAGGGGAAAAAGCTTTTCTCAATTCCAATAACTAACTCCTATCACTGAGTAGAATTACATTGAAACATAATACCTTTACAGACTCAAAAATAGCATCTCATGATACAATCTGTAGTTACTATATCCCTGGAACATTAGAAAAGACAGAAGAAAACTATAAGAATAGAATTTCTGTCCATTTCCATTTATCACATTGATGATAAACTTCTCAACTTACCCCCCAATTTTGAGTGGATTGGCTTTTGTCTCCTGAAGAAATAATTTTATGTTGCTAATAGCAAAGTCTTTAAAAGCCCCAAACCAGCCACCTGGCTGAGGCTGGGGCTTAGCTTGGGAGAAAGAAAAAGTAGCAAACTATAGTTGAGCTGGCTACAGGGAACTGACAAATAGGTCTACAGTGGACTAAAGGGGAAAATGTAAAAGCAAATAGTTAACAAACCATAAAGCAACATACAAATATTGTTATTATTAATGATGATGAATGATAATAATAACAATAATTACAATATTTTCAATGTTGACTATTTTGATCCACAAACCCAAAATGCAACTACAGGCCATGAAAATCAACAAATTAGTGGTCAACTACAGGTCTGCTTTGCTTAAGAGCTTTGGCTAAAGAAAACCATCAGCTCCAAAATTCTACCCTGTGGAACCCAAAAGAAGGCTCACTGAAGCCTCAGCAATTTCTGCTCTTGGAGTAGAGAATCAAACTGATTAAATTTTTTTTTCAAGTTTGAAATTTCATATTTATTTCAAAACCCTAAAGAAATTATATTCCCTTTTTCCTCAGAATTGAACATACTGCTTTAAGCCACTTTTATTTCACTGCAATAGAGCAATTTAAACTAAAATTTTATATAACTTATTCAATATATTCCTCAAGAAAGACCGAGACTAAAAAGGATGTACAAAGCTGTACATCTATTTAGTGAGTTCAAACACATATATTAAATAAAATCTTTACTAAAAAACATCATCATTGGGACTAAGTTTGATGTTACCTGTGGTACTCCTAATTTTCGGCATGCTTCCAAAAAATTTTCCACATTTCTTCTGCATTTGGCCATGCTAAGTTTGGGCTATAAATGCAAATACACAGAAATAATGAATTATTAAAAGAGAAATAACTTCAATAACAGGTTAAATTCTAAACTTGCTAAATGGCACAAGTAATACATTTTATTGGAGAAGAAAAACACATAAGCAAATAGAAGACAATAAAAACTTATCCAGAAACATCCACCTAGAGATAAGAACTATTAATAGTTTGGATTATATTTTTCCAGACATCATGTGTGCATGTGTGTGTGTATACAAAGATATACATATGTATGCATTTACATAGATATGTGTATATTTGCAGAATTTCTGCATGTGTATATGCATGTATATATGTATCAATGTACATATGCGTATGTACGCATATGCAAAATTTTCTGCATATGTATGTGTCTGTATATATATATTTCTGTATACATGCACACACATATACATACATACAATTTTTATGAGATCGCACTCTTGTGTAACCTACTTTAGTTCACCTAAAAATACACCATAAGCATCATCTTTTCCCATCAACAAATATATTTCTATATGAAGGGTTAAACTCACCAGGCCAATTAATCTCCTTCCCGCCAAAGCAACAGGTTTAATTAGAAAGAGACAACATTGAGGTAAACGATACTCAAAATGGCAGGACTTAACAAGAGCCTCTCACAATTGAGCTGGTCCTGGCTAGGTGACCTCTAAGGGTTACGATGGATAACAGGTAGCTCTGATTCACATATTTTAATTTTTACATGGTAAGTTTTAAAAGCTTTGCTGCTAAATTTTAATATTCCAGTATGAGTTCTTTTAAAAAGGGAAGCAGGAAGCATGACTGACTCCAACAGTCTAGGTGTAAGAACAATGTCTCATAAAGACTGACCTTACCGTGTTAATGGGAGTGAAGGACCCTTACTCCATCTTATAGGGGCCCACACCAATCACCATAAAAATCTAAATTTGCACAGTATTTATTAAAAAAAGGGACTTTTGCCTCCCCCTAGCCCCACTCAATGCAAAAAAAGAAAGAAACCCTGCTGATACAGAACAATTTAATTTAGAAGCTAAACAAATATTCTCCATGTTGGCTAGAGTGGAGGTGGTGCCCCTCACCATAAGGCCTGCAAAGATGGGGCCACAAGCTGCTTGGGTGGTTTTGCCCAACCCCTGGCATGTCTCAGGACAAGACCGCTGCATTAAGCCTCATGCAAAGCGAAGGAACACTCATGGGTAATGTGACATGGGCATAATAGAAGAATTGGTCCTGGCCTAGCAGACAGGGCACCAAGAGGCATTTCTTCATATTGAGACCCTAACATTTGTCTCTCTGATCCTCTAGGCCATTATCTTTCTTCATCTACTTATGATTTAGGGGGGGGGTCTGTTCTGAAATTCCAAAGATGCCCAACACCATTCAAAATATTTAGGGCAGCCCAGTCAAGTCCATGTGTTTCAAGCTACATAAAGAAAATTTCCCATCTCTGGAAGTGAGAGGGGGCCCATTCTAAGATTGTTGCCTACTCTGCGAGTTAGAAAAGTACAAATACAATGATTTGACATAATACAAATACAAGGAGGGCGAAAGGGATAATTCGGCACGTGTGTGGTGATGGGTTGTAATTGGTATTTGAGTGGTGAACATGATGTAATCTATGCAGAAATAGAAGTATAACGATGTACACCTGAAATTTATACAATGTTAGAAACCAATGTTACTGCAATAAACAAAAATAAAAAAAAAATAAAAAAAATACAAATACAATGATTTGATCCAACCTCACCACTGGTCAAAGAACCAAAAATTACACAAATTATACCAACTGGAATGCCAATGTTTAGCTTACTAAATTTTTTTGTCAAAGACTGAGGAAATCCATCTTAAGAGACTGTCCCTTAGCATATTGACAATGATAGTGATTCTGTTTATCACTATAGTCCCTCAGCTTGGCATAAAAAATGGACAACGTCAGTTTCATGAACGAAAAGTTAGAATGCTTAACGGTGGCAATAACCCAGGCAGAAAAGGCACTCTTATCCACTGCTGACGGTGCAGAGACGATTGCATTTATTGAGTGCTTACTATGCGTCAGATACTCTACTTGGTGCTAAGGATACACCTGTGGAATCGAAAGACACAATCCTCATGGTCACTCGGCTCTAGTCTAGTTGGAAACGTTGACAAGTTAAAGGAGATTATAGTATAATATGGTATAGGTCTTAGTTGTGGGGAGGTTGCTATAGGAGCAAAAACAAAAGGAAAAAAATCCAACCAGTCCTAAGAATGGCTTGCCGCCTATAAACACTGAAATAGAGGAGAAATGGGAGCTAGCAATGCGGCAGGTGAGCAGATGTGGAGCAGGGTGGGAACAGCCCTCTAGTGTAGCGAGAGCAGCCTGTGCAGACACTGGGGCAGAGAGTGACGGCACAGAGTAGAGACGGGATCAGGTTCTATGGCTACCGTGTGGCTGGGCCTGGTCACAGGGGGCTTCAGGATGCTCACTGAAGAATTTTTGAGAAGTGGGCATTTAGAAACAGCCTGCATTTCTAAAAAGGAAAACTACAACATAATGACATAAGCAAAATGTTAAAATTATTAAAATGGATATCTATGAAGAATTTTAATGACATGGAGAAACATTTAGGTTTTGATAATAAATTTTAAAAACTACTAAATCATGTATATGAGATGCTGAGAACTCAAAAACAACTGAAATGTAGAAAGAATGCTAGTAGTACAGAAGACAAATGTTAGTGATTGTCTTTGGGTGGTGGAGCAAAGGAGGATTTATTTTTCTTCTGCATTTCTCTATTTTCTCTTTTTCTCCAATCAGGCATTATTTCCCATTATATTTTCAATTGAAAAAATTTTATTTAGGGCCAGCCCCAGTGGCCTAGTGGTTAAGTCCGGTGTGCTCCACTTCTGCGGCCTGGGTTCGGTTCCCGAGCATGGACCTGCATCACTTGTCTGTCAGTGGCCATGTTGTGGCCGTGACCCACATACAAAGAGAGGAAGACTGGCAGCAGACGTTAGCTGAGGCCAAATCTTCCTCAGCAAAAAAAAAAAAATTTCTTTAAAATAGAAAAAAGGTGACAACCAAAGGATCTCTAAAATTATGTACCATTTTCCCTGAAGTATTAATAAAATATACAAAAGTGTACAGATATGCGATTCAGTGTCCTCTTATACCTTGTAAAATGATAATTGTATATTCACATTGGAGGCTAAGGAGTCATGGTTTCTCTTATAATTTGGGAAAAATTATTAAATGAGAATTTGGCACATGGCTCAGACAACTTTATAGCAGTGTGGATCCCAGTGATAATTGGGATCCCATTTATAATTAAATACTGGAAAGTTTCACATTTGGTTATAGGACAGAATTTAGTGCTCAAACTAAGGCAGCTACAGGCAGATTTGAAAGAGATGACAAATTGATCTTTTTTCCCCCATGTTCTCTGAGGCAAAAAACTGGTCAAACTTTTCAAAGGAAAAATATGTTCAATAGTACAGACAAGGGTCGGCCCTGTGGCTTGGTGGTTAAGTGCGCGCGCTGCAATGCTGGTGGCCCGGGTTCGGATCTCGGGTGTGCATCGAGTCACCACTTCTCCGTCCATCCTGAGGCCGAGTCCCACATACAGCAACTAGAAGGATGTGCAGCTATGACATACAACTATCTACTGGGGCTTTGGAGGGAAAAAATAAAATAAATAAAATCTTTAAAAAAAAAAAAATAGTACAGACAAGAAACTGACAGTTGACATGGGATCATCAGCTAATTTTTCCTGCTGCCAAGAGAAAAGAAACCAGGACAAATGATGTCACGGTGAGGCGTTCCTAGGGGACGAGGGAGGGTGCAGAGCGGCTTCACTCAACACACTCGTTATGGGATATTTATGAGCATTGTACCTTGAGATTAGGGGCTCTGGATTTTGAAAATCCACTCTATAAATGAATGATAATAATGGCTTACATTCATGTGTCTATCATATGTGGTACCTTATTTCATCTCCACAAGCACATTTCCATGATAGAGAAGAGCAAATCAAATTAAAGAGAGGTTAAATAATTTGCCCAAATCCGATGGCTTATAGGTAAATCTGGGATTTGAATCCAAAACCTACATTCTTAGCCCCTAAACTCTTCTGCCTCTCCTACAAACAGCAAATAGTGTGGAGAGAAATTCTTTCTTCTGTACTTGTCTGAACCCTACATAGGCTTCAAAGACAAGCTTATCCCTGATTCCCCACCCTCATCTGAATGACCATAAAACTGACTCCGTGGCTCTCTTCTGGATGGTAACATGCTCCGTGATACACAGGAAGAGGATCACACGTGCCGGCTTATCCCTCACCACAGGGCAGACGAGGATTTTTAGGGCATTGATGGCATCTCTCTCATCTTCACGTTTCCCATTGTTCCCCCAGTACCGCCAGCGTACCCTTGAGTAGAGCGAGTGATCAAGGAATTGTTGAATTAATGACTGGCTGACCAACCTTTGGCTTGACAGCTTATTAATGATATTTTACAACTTTTCAGAGGTATCCTAAAATCCCCAATGATTAATAAAGGAAAGAGATTCCATTTAGAAGGGACGCTACCAATCAAAAAAAGGTTTCCAAAAAGACTTCTCATTGTTTAAATAACCCCTTGTGAGAAATGAATCTTTATGTCTCTACAGTCTTACAGTTAGCACTCCAACCAGTAATTTTTTAATATGATTTGCTCTATATTTAAAATAAATTCTTTTCTGGTCATTTATATATTTATTTAAAATAGTCTCCCTTTTTCAGTGAAAACGTTGCTTCATTCAGACCTGTTCCTTTTCTGCTCTTCTAGGTGTTTGGGGCCAAACAGAGAGGATTTGAGTGGGGTCCTGGTGATCCCACTGGCATCTTTAACCAGCAACACTGTACAAAAGAGCTTGTTTTATGTAAGCTAGTTTCCCTTTACACGGCATTACTTACAACTGCTGGTGAGGGGACATGGATGCTTGCGACGGATCGAGGGCGGATGTGATTGACCAGATGGCAGAGGACGACGCCATCCATGAGCGCAGCCCCCAGGTCTTCGTGCAGGCTCACCTTGAGTCTCATCTCGATGCTCTGTTGGAGAAATGAGAAGGAAGCCAGCAGCTGTCAGGCAACTGAGGGTAAAATACAGTTACGGGTATCTATGAATTGAGACATTCATTTTGTTATGGGGGAGAAGGGTAAGAACACCTGGGAAACACTGACATTATTTAAACCATTTTAAAAGACATTAAAGTAAAAATCCCTCTGTAAAAAAACAAATTCAGTTGTGTCTAAAATTTTTAATTAGTTGAATGAAAGGAATAATGGAACCACTTCTTGAGTTCGACGTTGCCTCAGCCTTGGCTATGAAAATAGAAAAACAGAACGAGTTCACCAGTAAAAAACAAATCCTAACTGGTTCAGACAGGCTACAAGGGTCAGAAGAGGGATTAAGGGATGCTTTTCTCTTAGACTATGTTTTAGTTGAGAAATTAATTTTTCTTTCTTTTCAAAACATTAAACTTTTTATTTTGAGATAATTATAGATTCATATGCAGTTATAAGGAATAATACAGAGAGATCCCATGTACCCTTTACCCAGTTTCCCCCAAAGGTAACAACTTGCAAAAGTACACTACAATATCACAACCAGGATGCTGATGCTGATAGTCAAGATGCAGAGCATCTCCATCACGGCAAGGATTCCTCCTGTGGCCCTTTTATGGCCACGCCCATTTCACTCCCTCCCCCAAGCACCTTTTCAGCCCTGCTCTCTGTCTCCTTTCCTTCCAGAACTCCCAGGACATGAACATTCATCACTTGTTATCCTCCAATGGGTCCCGGAGGCTCTGTCCATTTATTTTCAGTCTGTTTTCTCTCTGTTGTTCAGATTAGGTCATTTCTATTGTTCTTTCTTCCATGTCATTGATTCTTTCCTTTGTCACCACCATTCTGCTATTGAGCCCATCCACTTTTTATATGGGCTTTTTTTTTTTTATTTATTTATTTTTCTTTTATTTTTTGTTTATTGCAGTAACATTGGTTTATAACATTGTAAAAATTTCAGGTGTACATCATTGTACTTCTATTTCTGCATGGACTACATCATGTTCACCACCAAAATACTAATTACAACCCATCACCACACACATGTACCAAATTATCCCTTTCACCCTCCTCCCTCCCCCCTTCCCCTCTGGTAACCACCAATCCAATCTCTGTCCCTATGTGTTTGTTTATTGTTGTTATTATCTACTACTTAATGAAGGAAATCATACGGTATTTGACCTAGTCCCTCTGACTTATTTCACTTTGCATTATACCCTCAATGTCCATCCATGTTGTCACAAATGGCTGGATTTCGTCGTTTCTTATGGCTGAGTAGTATTCCATTGTGTATATATACCACAGCTTCTTTATCCATTCATCCCTTGATGGGCACTTAGGTTGCTTCCAAGTCTTGGCTATCGTGAATAAGGCTGCAATGAACACAGGGGTGCATGTACCTTTGCAAATTGGTGTTTTCAAGTTCTTTGGATAAATACCCAACAGTGGAATAGCTGGATCATATGGTAGTTCTATCCTTGATTTTTGAGGAATCTCCATACTGTTTTCCATAGTGGCTGCACCAGTTTGCACTCCCACCAGCAGTGTATGAGAGTTCCCTTCTCTCCACAACCTCTCCAACACATGTTGTTTCCTGTCTTGTTAATTATAGCCATTCTGATGGGCGTGAGGTGATATCTCATTGTAGTTTTGATTTGTCTTTTTCTGTTGGTTAGTGTTTTTGAACATCTTTTCATGTGCCTGTTGGCCATGTCTATATCTTCTTTGGAGAAATGTCTGTTCAGGTCTTTTGCTCATTTTTTAATTGGGTTGGTAGTTTTTGTTGTTGAGATGCATGAGTTCTTTATATATTTTGGAGATTAAGCCCTTATCAGATGTATGGTTTGCAAATATCTTCTCCCAATTGTTAGGTTGTCTTTTCGATTTGTTGATGGTTTCCTTTGCTGTGCAGAAGCTTTTTAGTTTGATGTAGTCCTATTTGTTTATTTTTTCTATTGTTTCTCTTGCCTGGTCAGATGTGGTGTTTGAAAAGATGTTGCTAAGACTGATGTGGAAGAGCGTACTGCCTATGTTTTCTTCTAGAAGTTTCACAGTTTCAGGTCTTACATTCAAGTCTTTAATCCATTTGGAGTTAATTTTTGTGTATGGTGTAAGGTAAGGGTCTACTTTCATTTTTTTGCATGTGGCTATCCAGTTTTCCCAACACCATTTGTTGAAGAGACTTTCTTTTCCCCATTGTATGTTCTTGGCTCCTTTGTCGAAGATTAGCTGTCCATAGATGTGTGGGTTTATTTCTGGGCTTTCGATTCTATTCCATTGATCTGTGTGTCTGTTTTTGTGCCAGTATCATGCTGTTTTGGTTACTATAGCTTTGTAGTATATTTTTAAATCAGGGAGTGTGATACCTCCAGCTTTGTTCTTTTTTCTCAGGATTCCTTTAGCTATTCGGGGTCTTTTATTGTTCCATATAAATTTTAGGATTCTTTGTTCTATTTCTGTGAAAAATGTTGTTGGAACTTTGATAGGGATTGCATTGAATCTATAGATGGCTTTAGGAAGTATGGACATCTTAACTATGTTAATTCTTCCAATCCAAGAGCATGGAATATCTTTCCATTTCTTTGTGTCCTCTTCCATTTCTTTCAGCAATGTTTTATAGTTTTCGGTGTACAGATCTTTCACCTCTTTGGTTAAGTTTATTCCTAGGTATTTTATTCTTTTTGTTGCAATTGTAAATGGGATGGTATTCTTAATTTCTCTTTCTGCTACTTCGTTGTTAGTGTACAGAAATGCAACTGATTTTTGTATGTTGTTTTTGTATCCTGCAACTTTACCATACTCGTTTATTACTTCTAAAAAGTTTTCTGGTGGATTCTTTAGGGTTTTCTATATATAAAATCATGTCATCTGCAAATAGTGACAGTTTCACTTCTTCCTTTCCAATTTGGATCCCTTTTATTTCTTTCTCTTGCCTGATTGCTCTGGCTAGGACTTCCAATACTATGTTAAATAGGAGTGGTGACAGTGGGCATCCTTGTCTGGTTCCTGTTCTTAGAGGGATAGCTTTCAGTTTTTCACCATTGAGGATGATATTAGCTGTGGGTTTGTCATATATGGTCTTTATTATGTTGAGGTACTTTCCTTCTATACCCATTTTATTCAGAGTTTTTATCATAAATGGATGCTGTATCTTGTCAAATGCTTTCTCTGCATCTATTGAGATGATCATGTGATTTTTATTCTTCATTTTATTAATGTGGTGTATTACGTTGATTGATTTGCGAATGTTAAACCATCCCTGCATACCTGGAATAAATCCCACTTGATCATGGTGTATAATCTTTTAACGTATTGTTGTATGCGATTTGCTAGTATTTTGTTGAGGATTTTCGCATCGATGTTCATCAGTGATATTGGCCTGTAATTTTCTTTTTGTGTTGTCCTTGTCTGGTTTTGGTATCAGGGTAATGTCAGCTTCGTAGAATGAGTTAGGAGCTTCCCCCTCCTCAATTGTTTGGAAGAGTTTGAGAAGGATAGGTATTAAGTCTTCTTTGAATGTTTGGTAGAATTCACCAGGGAAGCCATCTGGTCCTGGACTTTTATTTTTGGGGAGGTTTCTGATTACTGTTTCGATCTCCTTACTGGTGATTGGTCTATTCAAATTCTCTACTTCTTCTTGATCCAGTTTTGGAAGGTTGTATGATTCTAAGAATTTATCCATTTCTTCCAGATTGTCGAATTGGTTGGCATATAGTTTTTCATAGTATTCTCTTATAATCTTTTGTATTTCTGAGGTGTCTGTTGTAACCTCTCCTCTTTCATTTCTGATTTTACTTATTTGTGCCTTCTCTTTTTTTCTTGGTGAGTCTAGCTAAAGGTTTGTCAATTTTGTTTATCTTTTCAAAGAACCAGCTCTTGGTTTTATTAATTTTTTCTATTGTTTTTTTGGTCTCTATTTCATTTATTTCTGCTCTGATTTTTATTATTTCCCTTCTTCTACTGATTTTGGGCTTTGTTTGTTCTTCTTTTTCCAGTTCCTTTAGGTGCATTGTTAGATTGTTTATTTGAGATTTTTCTTGTTTGTTGAGATAGGCCTGTATTGCTATAAACTTCCCTCTTAGAACCGCTTTTGCTGTATCCCATAAATTCTGGCATGTCGTATTTTCATTTTCATTTGTCTCCAGGTATTTTTTGATTTCTTCTTTGATTTCTTCGTTAACCCAATTGTTGTTCAGTAGCATTTTGTTTAATCTCCATGTATTTGTGGCTTTTTTGATTTTCTTCCTATAGTTGATTTCTAGTTTCATACCGTTGTGGTCAGAAAAGATGCTTGGTATTATTTCAATCTTCTTAAATTTATGGAGACTTGTTTTGTGGCCTAATATGTGATCAATCCTGGAGAATGTTCCATGTGCATTTGAAAAGAACGTGTATTCTTCGGTTTTTGGATGGAATGCTCTGTATATATCTACTAGGTCCATCTGTTCTAGTGTGTCGTTTAAGGCCAATGTTTCCTTATTGATCTTCTGTTTGGATGATCTATCCGTTGGTGTAAGTGGAGTGTTAAAGTCCCCTACTATTATTGTGTTACTGTCTATTTCTGTTTTTATGTCTGTTAATAATTGCTTTATATATTTAGGTGCACCTACATTGGGTGCGTAGATATTTACAAGTGTTATATCCTCTTGTTGGATTGTTCCCTTGATCATTATGTAATGCCCTTCTTTGTCTTGTTTTACAGTTTTTGTTTTAAAGTCTATTTTGTCTGATATGAGTACTGCTACCCCTGCTTTCTTTTCATTGCCATTTGCGTGGAGTATCTTTTCCATCCCTTCACTTTCAGTTTGTGAGTGTCTTTAGGTCTGAAGTGTGTCTCTTGTATGCAGCATATATATGGGTCTTGTTTTTTATCCAGTCAGCCACCCTATGCCTTTTAATTGGAGCATTTAGTCCATTGACATTTAAAGTAGCTATTGATAAGTATGTACTTACTGCCATTTTAACTTTTTTTTTTTTCCCTCAGTGTTTTAGTAGTCCTTCTCTGTTCCTTACTTCTTCTATATAGAATTGATGGTCACTTTAGTTTGACCTCTGTCTGAAAGCTGTACTCTTTAACTACCCTCCTCCCTCCTTTTATGTTTTTGATATCATATCCAACTTCTTTTTGTGCATTTGTATCCATTACGTTCTAATCGTGGAAATAGATAATTTTTCCTATTTGTGGTCTTCTTTTCCCCTTAAATCAGTCCCTTTAACATTTCTTGTAACACTGGTTTCTTGGTGACAAACTCCTTTAATTTTTGCTTATCTGGGAAAATTTTGATCTCTCCTTCCATTTTGAATGATAACCTTGCTGGGTAGAGTATTCTTGGCTGTAAGTTTTTTCCTTTTAGCACTTTAAATATATCGTGCCATTCTCTTCTAGCCTGTAAGGTTTCTGCTGAGAAGTCAGCTGATAGCCTTATGGGGTTTCCTTTGTATGTAACTTGACATTCTCTTGCGGCTTTTAGGATTCTCTCCTTATCTTTAATTCTGGACATTTTGATTATGATGTGTCTTGGTGTGGGCCTCTTCGGGTTTATCTTGTTTGGGGCTCTCTGTGCCTCCTGTACCTGGATGTCTGTTTCCTTCCTTAGGTTAGGGAAGTTTTCATCTATTATTTCTTGAAATAGATTCTCTGCCCCCTTGTCTCGCTCTTCTCCTTCTGGGACACCTATAACACGGATGTTAGTGCGCTTGATGTTGTCCCAGAGGTCCCTTAGACTGTCCTCACTCTTTTTAATTCTTTTCTCTTTTACCTGTTCACCTTGGGTAATTTCTTCTAGTCTTTCTTCCAGCTCACAGATCCGTTCTTCTGTATCCTCTACTCTGCTTTTGAGTCCCTCTAATGAATTTTTCATTTCCAGTATTGTATTCTTCATTTCTGATTGGTTCTTTTTTATATCTTCCATTTCTTTGTTGACATTCTCACTGAGTTTATCTATTCTTCTCCCCAGATCAGTTAGCATCCTTAACACTCTTAGTTTGAACTCTCTGTCGGGTAGGTTGCTCATTTCTGTTTCACTTAGTTCCTTTTCTGGGGTTTTGTCCTGTTCCCTTACTTGGAATGTATTCTTTTGCCTCCTCATTTTGCCTCTTTCCCTGTGCTTGTGTCTATGTATTAGGTAGGTCAGCTACGTCTCCTGCTCTTGGATAGGTGACCTTATGTAAGTGATGGCTTAGGAGGCTTCCAGTGTGCTTCCCTCAGTTCTCAATGTTCCAGGGGTGGCCCCTATGTGGGCTACGTGTGTCCTTCTATTGTGGCCTGTTAGCTCTACCTATAGGCGCCCAGGGGGGCTGAGTTATGCTCCTGGCCAGCTGTTGTAATGCTCAGCTGCTTGTAGTTATTGTGGGCCCTTCAGTCTCTTTATCAGGTGTGAGGAGCCCCAGCACAGTTGGCTGCAAGTTCTAATACCACATCTGTGTTGCAGTATTTCTTTTAAGTGAGTAGGCCCCCAGTGTGGCAGGTTGTTAGGCTCAGGGCCTTACAATTGCTGTAAACCTCTAGCCTATTAGGTCTCTTGTCAGCTCTCTGAGGATTGCAGCTGGGTGGGGCTGCCCTTAGGCACAGGAGCACCCAATTGTTTCAGGCTTTGGAAGGTGGGGCAAACCCCCTATGTGGGTCTTTGAGAAGCACAAGTCTTCTGCAGCTGACAAGCCCTGTTGCCCACAGGTCCACACACACAGTCAACACAGTCCTGCCCTGTGTGAGCGCCCCGACCTCCCCAAGCAGACCCAGTCTCTCCACGGCGGGAGCCCCACACACTCCGCCACCACCCCACACTCTCCACCCGCTCCTTGTGCACACCCTGCCCCGCTCAAGTCAGCTCAGTTGCCAGGCTGCAGAGAATCCAGTCACCAATCTATGCAGGCCCACACGTTGCCTGAGGGCTTGTTGTTGGGTGGGGCCAGTCTCTAGGGTGGGCTGCCTGCCCTGGCTGAGCTGGATTAAATCGGTGCTCTAGCGGGTGGAGCAGACCCTGGGCTAGCAGGCCTCAGGGAGAACTCCAATGGCGTCTGTGTCAGCACGCTCACACCAGGCCACAACAATGGCCCCCGCCAATGTCCCAGTCCCTGGAGAGGTCTCACCCCTCACGGAGATGCACTCAGGGCCTATTAGGTGAGTCTCTTTTCACCGAAGCACTGTGCACCTTTCTTTCTGGTGATTTTAGGATGCTTTCTGGAACGGGTGAGTTTGTGCGCGGGCCCTTTAAGAGCCAGTTTTAGTTTCTTTGTGAACCGGGTTTTCTGGGGGTGCTCCCCAATGCTTTAGTAGCAGGCAGAGTCAGATATTATGCCGCTGGTGTCGATTGTGCTGGCTCCACAAAATGCGCACAGTGGGGGCGCTCCCCGGCTCAGGGCCCCGCGCCTCCAGGGAGGGTGCGTACCTGTGAGCTGCTCCGGGCGGCCGTGATGCTGGCGGCTTGTGAAGGTGGCGTTTTTTCTCTCCAGAAGGGAGTCTCTGCCTCTTCTACCCCAGTTAGGATTGTCCGTTGTTGCAGGACTTCCTCTCATCCAGTTTTCAGTTCTGTCTCAGGGGTAATTTTTCCACGAGTAGTTGTAAATTGGCTGTGTCCACGGGAGGAGGTGAGTTCAGAGTCTGCCTACGCCGCCATCTTGACTCCCTCCGAAAAACACTGTTGATGGGCTTTTTATTTTGAACAATGTATTTTTCAGCTCTAAATTTCCATTTGGTTCTTTATGTCTCCTATTTCTTTGCTAAGATTTTCCATTTCTTTGCTGAGGTGCTCTATTTTTTCCTTTGTTTCAGCCACGTTTGTAATTGCTCACTGAAGCATTTTTATCATGAATGCTTTAAAATCTTTGTCAAATAATCCTAACATCACTGCCACATCAGTGTTACCATCTGTTGATTCCCTTTCTGAGTTCCGTTTGAGATCTTCTGGCTCTTGGGAGGACGAGTGATTTAGGGTTGAAACCTGGACATTTCTGGCGTAATGTTGAGACTCTGGATCCTATTTAAACCTTCTGTTTTAGCTGGCTTTTTCGGATACTGTTCTGGTAGGGAAAGGGGGGTTACCACCTTGTTACTGCTGGGTGTATACAGAAGTCTAGGTTTCCCACTTGGTCTCAGCTGACTTGTGAGGCGGGGTGGTTCTTACTGCTGGGTGGGGGTGAAAATCCAGGCTCCCCATGTGGTCTCCACTGATGCCATGGGAGGAAGCAGGCTCATTCCCAGTTGTGGAGATGAAATTCCCAGCTCCTGTCCTGGCCTTCTCTGATACCACCCTAGTAAGGGTGGAAGTCTAGCCTTCAACCCAGTCTCTGCTGGCATGGATAAGGTTGAGGCCACAACTTTTTCCGTGGTGTTTAGCTGGAGTAGAACATTTATTGTCTAAAAGTCTTCTGTCTCACTAGGCTGCCCCTTTCCTTGTCCTCTGATGAAAGAAAGCAAGCTTTTGTTGGGGTTTTTTTTTTTTTTTTAATTTGTGCCCAATAACATTTCTGAATTTCTGGCTACTTCAGCTCCAAGTCTGAAAAAACATGAAGCAAAAAAGAAATCCCAGGGAACTCACCCCCGTGTCATTCCTAGTCCCCAGAAAGTCCCTAGCTTGTCTACCTTCTTCTCTTCACCTTTCAGAGTGTTCTTTATTTTATACACAATGTCTGGGAGTTTTAGTTGTACTTAGTAGGAGAAATAGGGAAAAGTACCTATACTCCATCTTCTCAGAAGCAGAAGTAGAGAAATCAATTTTTAAAACTTCAAATACAAGTTTCTGCTTTACAACAGAAGCTCCTTTTAAATGGATAATAGCCTAAGAAAGAATGATTTAATTAGGAGATTTGCAATAAATGAAGCACTTGAAAATCAGGACATATAACAGTGTTATGTAATTCTCTTTCAGAGCTTTTCTATGTCTAGATACCTCATTTTTTCCTAAGTACTCTTTCAGTCTCTAATTTTACATCACTAAATTAAAACATAAGGGATCAATATGACCTAGGATTTAAGACAAAACTGTATCACTCTTTGAGAGGTATACTCAGCTTCTGATCTTATTTTCACCTATCTCTGAAAGTTCACCTCCCAAGTTTACAGCACATCCAATACTCTAGGCAAATAACAGAGGTCTGACTTTCCCCATGTGACTGTTGAATCAACAACGTGGCTTAAAGTGGTGATGAGAGGCTTTTGAGGTTTTAGGTCTTTCCTCCTGACAACCTGCTAAACCATATATACAGTATCATCTGCAACAATGAAGATACTGACCTACCTTAATTTAGCCTTAATTTTATTTACAGGATGCATCGCTCATTTGTAGAACTCATTGCCACCTGAAATTGTATATTTATTTGTTTCCTCCTTATTTACTACCTCTCCCCAATAGACTATAGGCTTCAGGAGAGCAGGGACCTTTTTGCTCTCTCCTATATCCATCACCTAGAATACCTCCTGGCACAGAGCGGCAGTCCATCATGATTTGCCAATGAAAGGAGAAGATGTAGCATAAAATCTCTCTCCTCCAAGAAGCTTCTTATATTCTTCCAGTTCATGGCTATGGTATTTCTCTTTGAACATACAGAATTTATGTAGCAATTCATGATGTGCTGCCTTTAATAACTAACACCAATGTGTTCTGTGGCAACTGACCCTTGTACTGTTATTTGACCTTCCATATATGTATGTGTGATCTCCCTAACTAGATACCTAAACCATGAGGGTAGACAAGACCTACGGAGTGTCCATTAGGAACTGTGTGGAAACAGAAAGACAACAAGAAACAAGACAGCCATTGTCCCTGCCATCACCAAGCTTAAAATCTTCCATGGCGTCCAGCACAAGACTTCATCCTTGGTACGAACTCAAACAGTTTGCCTATTAAATTATTGATTAAAAAGCTCTAACCAGTTTGGGGTACAAAGTAAGGATAACTATAAATATCTTTAAATTAATGGTATATTATTATTAAGCAAATGAATAAGTGCATCATTTTAAAGGAAACTTGAACTGAAATAATACTAGCTTTTATACATCTGTATTAAGTATTTCTACTTACATGATCTCACATACTCCTCAAAACCCCACTAAGGTAGAATTATTTTTTTAATACATGAAAAAACTAAAACTCAGGGATGTTAAGTGACTTGCCCAATATCAAACAGTCAGTAGGCGACCTGGGTTTGAAACTAGGTCTCTTTGCAGTGCTTCAAAGTCTATTTTTTAAAAATACAGGATGCTGTTTCAACCCTGAAAATGATTATTCAGTCATGGAATGTTTCTTGGGTACCTCACGGAGTTGCTCCACCAGCTCTTTCTCTTCTCTCATCTGTTCCATTTTCCTCCGAATTGTAAACTGTGGGTCTATAGATTCCAAATTTCTCTGAGGTCTTAGAAACACTATAATAGAGAGGAAAAAAGAGCCTTTATGGAATGCCTAGTACAAGTTGCCATTTAGGGCTATTCATATTTAATTTAAACAAATAGTTTCTTTATTTATCTCAAATAATTTATTTACCACTCACAGAAACAAAGAAATTCTGACTTCACATGAAAACCTTGATTTGAATATTCTAAGGAAGATTATATTTTAAATTATCCTGGGTTGTGTGGACTAACAAAGGCTGCACCTTTTGGAATAAACTGAATCCAGGAAAGGATTGTCATCCTTGATACCATTCCAGACGACTTCTCTGACGGATGTCCCCTCCCTCTCATTTTTCCACAGTTTTCATTCTAAGTTTTCATTTACACTCAAGGTTTCACCATCCTTTCATTAAATTCAGATAATCTGTTTCAAATAAGAAGACTTAGAATTGCTTTACATGTTAAAAATAAGCACAGGTTAATAATATTGTTGGCTAAGATTTTTTATAAGCCTGGGTTAAGAACTAAGTGATGACACATAGGGTTACACATTTGAGTGCGGAGTGGAAAAATTCTGACTTCTATCACGTCACTGACACTGTATCCAAAAAGTCAGCTCTTCAGAGATGACCATAGACTCCTTTTAGAAAAGTTGGCAAGATTGGAGGCAGTTTAAGAAATCATTCTTGGCTTCAGGTCCTTAAAATTACAACCTCCAAGAATAGCAATGAACAGTGGTGCTCCCTCTGAAAGGAGTTAGGGCTCTGGCTCCAGAGAAAACGTCAGCTCTAAATCTCTGACAGATAACATCTTTTAATGACTAATAAACAAAGTATAAAATATTCTATACACGGCAGAGTGATTCTAGCAAGAGCTTTAATCAATTTTTATTATGACACAAAGCCCAGGGCAGATTTAAACTTGAATTGTTTTCTTCCTTGAGAATTTTATCCTATTAAGACTGTCAACTTTCCACGAGCACCAGAGGGGGCAAAGAGCTGAGAAGCTGTATTTGGATCCCCCTGTCCCATAGACTTTCAGATTGTGTGTGTGGTTTTTTGGGGTGGGGCAGGGGGCGGTGGGGGAGCCCTTCAAGAAATTTTGGGCAGAGAACTCCAATTTTAAAAATCAATACCACAGAGAAGGCTGCACTGACATACTGCAATCCTAGTAGTTTCAATCACCATATTTTAAATAACGTAGAATAAGACGACTATGCAACTTCTATTCTATTCTGACAAACATTTCGTATGAGCCACCCTAAAAGCTATTTCAATTTACTGGTTTTTTAAAAAAATTAAATATGGTTTACAGACATACTTCAAATAAAAAAAACTTATCTACTTCATATAATCAATTATCCCATGCTCAACCAACTACATCATTTTAATCCCAATTTGTATCTTTGGACCTAAGCACCTTAGGAAATGACCTGCACTATACTTCTCACATCTCAATGTTTTCTTTCTAAATCAGTTGTAGGATATTTGAATCAGCATTCGACGCTCTATGGAAGACCAGAAAGTTGATACATCTTAATAAACCCTTGACCTTAATAAACCCTTAATAAACCCTATGATCTAATGCACATAACGCCTTCTGGAACCTCAGAGAGGAGCCAGCCTGGGGCCTGGGCCTCTGACTCAAGCCACCCAGGGAAGTCACAGGCAAAAGGAGCCAAAGGCATGTCACTGAAGGGCTGTCAGCAAGACCACAAAAACCAAACCCTCAGCAAGTGAGACCAATTGTTTCAAAAATAAATGCGAGGCTGCCAAAGGAAGAAGGGCAAAGTAACCCTCCCGGCAGGGAGAGATGAGAAGTTTACAGAGCAAAGGGAAATGAGGAAAAGCTGGACAAAATAGAAGCACAGAAGAAACTGAAAATGCATTAAATTTGCCTTTACACCATATTGAGTCAAACAAAAAAATCTACCCATTTAAACATAGCAAGCAGAAGAGATATATATTAAAATGTAAAATCTAGAAATAATCCACACCCCCAAGAAGAGAAGACAATCAAATTTACCAAAAAAGTCAAGGAATGTGGACAGAGTTGAGTAATACACACAGAAGCCAGCAAGGGGCGCCCCAACACTGTTTAAACAAATGGAATGTTTTCTTTGGAGGTTGTATTTTCCTTTGCCTTTTTTCCAGGGGCAATCTTATCTAAAACTGCATGTTTAATATTTCCAATATGTTTTTATTGGCAGATATCTTTCTGAATATGAAACTATCAGGAAGTTAAATCAACCGTGAGCTTCTGTTTAGCAGCACACAATTCAAGCATCTACGCCTTGTTAGAGCCCTATGTGAGGTAACAAGATAACGCAATGGTGTCTGGGTTTTAATTTCCTGGCACTGCTTTTCATCTTAACTTCCTTTGCATCTTAAAAACACAAAATGCCTACTTGGATATTTGTTCTATGAATGTTAAGCAATCGCAAAGTGTTAAAATACATCTGAACTTTTTAAAATGAACACTTCAAATGTACATAAAATTACTGGAAACCATGACTATAATACTACAAGTTTTCTAAATGGATTAATACTGTGGAATACCTGAGAATTTAAAACAAAATCTTTAGGCTAATAGTAAATCTACAGAACACATAAGTGTTTTCTTATTTTGCTGGGTTTGTTAGGACAGAATAAATTTAATGGAACCATTATGATAGCTCTGATTATATTACCCACAGTTTTTTTTTTTCAAGTTATATTTAAATAATAAATACAGTGACCAGCCTGGGTCAAAGCTTCAAGAAACCGATCTATGGAAGAATTATTCTGGTTTTTCCTTAATTTCATATCACTAAATCTCAAGAACTTTCTCACTTAATTCAAGGGAATAAATGTTTAACTTGAGGCTACAAGACCATGTTAAGAAGAGCCGCAACACTAGCACCTGTTTTCCAAATCAAATGCCACCTTGACTATTTAAGTGTAGATAAGAAGAAATAAAGAGAGTACAGAGAGTGTGTCCAAGAGTGGCTGTGTGTGTGTGTGCATGTGCACAGATGCATACATGCCTAAGGAGTAGCAAAAGACAAGGAGGTAGGTGGTTTAAGACGCAGGAAAAAATTAGTCTTACTTAACTGTTTAATTACTATATATCAAACAAACAACATTCAAAGAATGAAAAAGACAATTTGCTGATGTTTGTAATTTATTTAGCAGAAGAGACAAATTTCTAAGCAAAGACTCCGCAGGGAATGATGAATATGTTTATGCAGATTATCAAATTCATCCTTGCAGGTACAGGTGAAATTCCACTGATTTCCCCATTATCTCCACCTCTTCCTTCACTCTCCTCATCCTTATCCCAGACCTGGGAGTGATGTGCCTGGTACAAACGTACAAAATTTTTTATCTGCGTCTCTCTCAATGCACTCACCACTTTGTCTTACAGTGTAGACCTGTTTCTCTCCATTAAGACTCTGTAAGAGTTTAAGTCTGTTTCCAATTTGTACCTCTACCTGTGCCCCACACAGCAATTTGTTGGGTGAATAAATGAAACAGGTGTTTCAAAAACTACTTCATTCAAAGACCAGTCTATTTGGAGAGTATCTTTGCAGAGATTACCCTACCCTGATAATCAGTCATCTGAATTTTTCCTGTCATGAAAAATCTCCTAAAGCTTAGTTCCCAGGTCTGAACACATTAGACTCTGAAATAAAAGTTCCATGAAAGCAGAGATCTTGTCTGCCTTTTTCAGAGCTGTATCCATAGTAACAAGCATCAGGCCTAGCACATAGTAGGCACTCTAGATATTTAAGGATGTGCACAAGAAACCATTTCTCTAATTGTTGTAAGAATATCTTTTAGTAAGCAAAGAAAGCCCACTGCTTTAAAAATTGCCTGAAATGTTACTTAATTATTATGTGAAATGCATTCTTCATATAGAAATTATCAGTCTATATTATTAACCTTTATTACCTAAATTTAACTCAATGAGAGGAGATTTCTTCTCTGTGGATACATGAAGTTTTGAAATTTAGCTCTCAGTTTCTCCCTGGAAGTTAAGAACGTGGACTGGGTGTGATGTTTAAGATATACAAATTCAAGGGCAGCAATATGGTGGCTTTGAAAAATTATCATAGGCTTTAGATCCAGGCTAACGTGAGTTAGAAATCTGACTAGCTCATTTATTTATTCCCTTCTGGTGTCCAAAAATGAATTACATAAATTGTCTGCCCTCGAAATGCTCAAATTCCTCTCTGTGGTCTTGGGCAATTTACTTAAGTGGCTTTCACCATCTTGAACACAACATAAAATCACTAAAAAATAACCAGGCCTAAGACCCCATCCTACACCAAATAAATCAGCATCTCTGACTGTGGGGTATAGGCAGCTTTGGTTTTAAAAATTTCCAGGTGATTCTAATATGAAGCCAGAGTTAAGAATCACTAAAACACCCCTCACGGCCTCAGTATCCACATTTTTGTAATGGGGAAAATAATACCTATAAGAGCAAGATTATGGTAAAAGTTAAAGAAAATGCCTGTAAACTGGCCCCAAATGGATATGTCCATTCATTCATTCTCCAGTGATAATTTAAAGATCAATTTTAAATAAGTATAAATTAGCATCCACCAATTCATTGCAAATGGAAAATGATTCAAAAGAAGATAAGAACAGTTTTAACTTCAAAGCAAAGGGGAAAATGACAGAAAGATGCAGAGCAGTAAGAGAGCACAAAAGAAAGAACAGAAGTGAAGTTTTGAAGTTAAGAATGACTTGAAGTTAAGCTGTCCCATCCAGTCTCAGGGATGGATAGACCTACACACACACTTTCGAATCCTCCCCATTTAGCAAGAGGCAGAACTCTGGGGACTGTGGGAATTCAAAATCCCAAGGACCTTCTAGCCAGTTTGACATTTTTCAGCTCCTTTGCAGAATGAGTTTTAGAGAAAATGGAGAATTTAAAATGAGATCTATTTGGAACAAAATATTGGAAAGAATTTAAACAAAGGGGAATTTTAATACAAAGCGAGACAGAGAACAAGGAATAAAAATGCCAACTTTACCAAAAATAATAACTAAAGACTATAAATGAAAGGCAATTTACATTATGCTGGGTTGAGTTGGTAATAAGATGCCATTTATTTACAAAGGTTGGGACAGCTGCGGATATTGGATAATGGAGAAAATATGAGGAAACAAAACTGATGTGGTCATCAGCATTACATGCCAAGAGAGGCCACTGAATAGGATCTCCTGCTTAAGAGGAATTAGCAAGAACAACCAAAAAAAGCAGGCTGCATTCCTCTTGCAACAGTCTCGTATACTTGTGGATGCAAACAGTGCAGCTTCATTAACTTAAAAAATGTGTTAGAAATGTATGCAAATCAAAAGGCAAGGTTTGGCACAAAGAGAACAAAGACTGTATATGAAAAAATCAGATCTGGGAACCTGCACAAATATTTGTAAAGATGATTTCTGCACAGAAAACGATCTGTTGCCCGGGGCATATTGCAGACAAACTGCAGACAGGGAAAAATGACAGCCACCAACTATCTGATGTGACTGACTGAGCCACATGAATATTGAAGACAATCCCTTTATTGTTATCGTGGTATAGCATAATAGTTACACGTGAATCCCTGGAATTTTCACTCTTATAAAAAATACCAACTAAGTATTGTAAGGTTATTGTATTTTCAGAAAGAGTTTTCACAATGATTATTTTCTATGGAAATCTTAGAATTTTTAATAAAAAGAAGGCAGTCTGGCTCAGGAGCTTGCACAAAGAGTCCTCAATAAAGAGCTGTATAGAATGAATGTAGCTATGGTAGGAGTCAGGACCCTGGGTGTGGCCCCACCTCAGGTCACCTCACTGTTCTGGTTCTAGTTGGTTCATCTATAAAGACAGAAATGCTACTGCTACACAAGATGCCTAGATCTTTCTCAGCTTTTAAAAAAAAAAAATTCCTTTGGATTCAGATATCACTCCTAAGGAAATACCAAATCATACATAAATCTTTCATTCTAGGCTTTATTTCCTTTAAACAACATCAGACCCATAAATAGCCATGCTCTCTGAAAAACAAAAATGCCTCTCTCCCCTTTTCCATTTTTAAGTAAAGGAACAGTTTATCAAGAAAGTTTCCATTTAGCCTTGTTCTATTTCCAGAATTTAAAATAGGATGATATAAGGAGGGACTTTTGTTTCATTGTTGTTGTTTAATCATACTTATTTTCAGTTAAAAAATTTAGAAATCTGAAATAATAAAATTCCTTTTATAACTAACCTAACAAAACATACATTATCCTTCTACATAAGGAAATTGGAAAAACATTTTTGGTTGAATTTTAACCAGAAATCACAACAAATGTTTTAAATATATATTTTCTATGTATTACATATAACATAATTATATATAAAAAAAAGTATTATTAGAAAATATATCTTCCTATTGTGTTTTCATTGTGGTTATACCTCACACCTCACTTCTCTTCCCTATAAATCATACTCTGTTTCATTTAACATTACTTTTATCACTCTGTATCTTGAAATAAAATGTTTAAAATCCGAACTAACATTAGACTAGAATGGAGATTCAGATACACGTGGCACATAGATCTAAATAATTATATTTATTTATTTTCATCTCTTATGCTATTTAAAATATTTAATGGCATGAAATTAAAAGATATCCACATTAATCCTAGCTAGGTGTCCTCAATTTTTTATTTGCACAATTGATTCTCAAGCCAAGATACTATTTCTGAATATTGTAGAGACGAATTTATGCTCAAAAAGATAGAAGGTATCAGAGGTCAAAATGTACAAATAATTTGCAAAAAAAAAATTAAAAAGGTTAGAAAGGATGTGATTTCTCTTCATTTTTAGAAGTTTCTCAATATTAACATTATTTTCAGTGCACCACTCTAGGATCAGCCATGGAACAACATCTTAATTACCTTAAAAATCTCATATGGTAAGACAGATAATAAAAGCTCAAACTCTAAAAGCATTTAGTTTAGATACAGGAGCAAGCAGAGATAATCCAAATGTGCAAACCCCAAATTTTTGTAAACAAGCAAACAAACCGAAAAACCAAAGCAGAAAAGGCAGAGAAGAAATTATTGTCAAGTCCTCATAAAATTCAGAATAGTCAAGATAATTAAATGTAGTTTGACAAACTGCTAGAGCACAATCCACATGCATTTTTCTGGACTTTAGTTTAAGGTTTACTCATGATTTCTTCTGTCAGGCATGCAGTTGAGTACACTCTATTTTCAGCTGCACAGAAATGACTGTTCAGTATATTCATTGGCTTATTAACGAGCACATTGAAGTATAGGTACAAAGCCACCTACCATTGTCACTGTCTCCTTCAGATGGAACACTGTAGCTAGAGTTGTCCCATGTTTGTGCCTGTGTAAGTTTGTTGAAGGAGATAGGAGGAAGAGTGAGGGCGGGGTCTGCAGGAGAGCGAGAGAGCCAGTCCGCGTATAGTTGCACAAGGACCCAGGAAAAACCAAAGGGGCAGCAGCATTTCACAAATGGCATAAGATTGTATGGAAATGAAGCGAATTTCATATTATGGAATTTAATTTCAAATGTATAATATAGGACAAGAATGAAAGATGGCGCATGGAATAAAAAGAATGATAAAAACTGAGTGTTAGTACTTATCAATCATATACTCTGCATGCAGTTAATATTGTTAATCTTAACAGTTCTGCAAGCCCAGACTTAGAGTACTAATGAATCATGTCAGCAGGAAGAGAGAGTGCCCATAGATTATGCAGATAAAACACAAGAGACCTACCAGATACCTTTCCAAAGATCTTCTACATAACAATTTTAGCAAATATGATTCACACAAAAAATTTGGCTACATAGGCAAAGCTTAATATGTGTAAATATATCTATTATTTAGAAATAAAACTATTATAGAATCAGTGTTGACCATTCATGAATTTCTTTTCCAAGGCGATGTAACATTTCTCCTTAAAGATATCTGTAAGTCTAGCAGCAAGCTTTATTGATAGCTGAATCTAGCCAACCTCAACCCTTGACACACATCTCTCAATAATGTCTTCAATACTGATCAGTATAAAAACAATTTTTGACACGAGTAGAGTCTCTTTCACAACAAACCTAATTAACCAATAGATGTCAGTCAATTTCAAGCACTTCTGAGTTGGTTATTTATAAAATGATAATATCTCTTTTTTTTTGCACTAAATATCCATAGAGTAATTTTATATGTTTAGGAAATATCTACACAATTTTTATTCAGTCATAAGGCAGGACCAGGAAAATAAATGGACACGGTTCTAGGAATGAATATTTGGATATATACAGTTGTCTTGGGAGGAAAACACAGAAGAGAAAAAAAATGTTTCTTTTGAAGAAAACTATCAGCCTACTTTAAGAATCTAAATTCCTATTCCAACTTGCTAATATGAGTAGTCTGTTTTTATCTGTAACACAGAAGTCACATAAATCTATATACTTAACTTTAAAATAAAAATTGTCATTCAAAAGTTCCCAAGCTACTCAATCAAAAAGACTTTCTATCTTTTTAAATCATTGATCTTCAATTACGATTACTATATATATTTAGCTGGAAAATGTGAAATATACATACTGTAATATTTTTAGATTACTAAATAAAATGAAAAAAATTCCCAATACATAATGCTAGTTTTAAAAAGTTCCAACACGCCACTTGATGTTCCTGAAGATAAATCAGCCTTATTTATAGCAATCGAACTCCGCAAAGCTTTCCACACTAGAACAATTTCCACACTGGTTAGTCAGCGTTATAGAAAGGTTGGAAGCTTGGAGAGGAAATTATCTTTGTTTTCTGCTATTCAAAATAGTCCATTTATTTTTCACCACTACAAAGAATTTGAAATGGTTTACCAGTGCAAGTACAATATTGATAAGCCGAGTTTGGACTCCATAAAAGGAATAAAAAAGTCACTGAGACAATTTTACAACTGAATTGCAAAGATGCACATTCAAAAGAATATTGTTCTTTGATGATCCATTCACCTTTTGATTTGCTCAATTATGGAGTATTTTAAAATTATGTAAAACTGTCTATAAGGATTAGAAGAAAGTCAATAGCCCAATGTGACAGCCTCAGTGTGTAGAAATAACTTTCCTGGCGGGCCAGCACTAAAGGCACGGATGAGATGTGCCCTGAGTGACCTCCACTGCTCCCAGCACACACCTGAGACGTGGAAATGGAAGCCTGGCCCAGGGCCCCAGCCCAGAGCTGGTTGAATACACCCAGTTCCATACACGAGGAGGCCAGTCATTTGACTTCTACTTCATGCGCTATTTGGTTTTCCATAAAACACCTACTAACCCTTGCCACACCCAAACATTTTCTCAAAGGGCTTTGTCTTATAGCCCATTCAAAATGCTGGGAAGCCATTACACCCGGCCACGTTACTCATCAGTCAACTTGCTCCCAAAGTGAAAAATTTCCTATAAAAGAATCAGCTTTGTTTTTCTCTATGGGTACCCTTTTTCAAATATACACGTGTATAACTTCTACTGTTGCCCAAATGTTTTATTGAAAAACCCAAGAACATTTGAGTTCTTTAATAGCTTTTGCTTGAAAGTGTCTGAGTCCTTTCTTAGCACTTAGAAGCATGAGAAAGACCAAAGAATCAAAAGTATTAAAACAAAGGAGGACCTAAAAGAAGGTAGACAGTACCAGAACTTAAAGTCCATGGAGAAATCAGAAGAACTAAATTTTTCTATACACAGTCCTTCTTTTGAAAATCAATAGTTATTTTGCACATAGCTATAATTTACTTTTGTGAATATACTAACAGTAAATTAAAAGAAAGTAGGTGATAGCAGAAAGGCTTTTTTTTTTTTTAAATGACTCCTGACCACTCATGTGAGCCCTGAAAAGATCACCCTGTTATATGAGTAAATACACAGACCCTACCAGGCTCAGAAAGCAAATGAGGCACGTCTCAGAAGGTAGTCACCCTCCCAGAGACCTGGTACCCCAGAAGGAACCATGGGGCAAAGGGGTAGCTATTTTATCTTCCATGGGTAAGAAAATTCACCACAATATATCTTTTCCACTTACATATCACACCACCTTTTTCTCTTCGCTCTGATTCAAAATGAGGTAAGAATCCATTACTGATAACATAGGTTTAACAGCCTCCAAAATGTGGCCCCTCCAAGCCGTAGCAAGGTTCTGACGCCAGGACTCCAACTCCCCAGAGTGGACAAGGATCGTCACACTATAATGTATACTTTTAAAAGGCTAAAGAGAAACTACTGAGTTGTTTACAAGTGTAAGAATGCTGAGGTTTTAATTTACCTGATCGAGGCTTCAGGCCAAACGGAGCTGTGCTGTTGGTGGTGGGAGAGATTGCAGGGGAGTTCTCTCTAATCTGTGGTGTGAGAAGGAAAGGAAAATTTTAAAAACCCGAAGCAGCACTACGCATACTTCTCTACGTTCAAGGATTATAATAAAACCACGACCTTTCTGCATTCGCTGCTATGTGATGAAGTCCTGGCTAAAAAATATGATAATACGTGCATCTTCAAATGCTTCAAGTAGCACAATCAACAGAATGTTGTTTGGGGGAGAACCATCCAATTTCTTATTTGCTCATTACAAAAATATTTTACAAGCACGTGAAACTGGCCACTCTTCTCTGCTCCAGCATGGGTGTGTGCAAGCGCGTGTATGCACACACAAGCACACACACACATCCATCCCGCAGAGGGCACATCTGATGGAGAATCTCATAACACAATGAGATGAGGAAACAGATAACACTGAACAGATGTCTCATCTTCAGGGAAACCACACACTGAATCATTCATGGATAACAAGACATTCGAAATGTTGCCTGTTTCAGCTATGTTCACTCTGTTTTCTATAAAGATGTTCCCACATTTGGTTTTCAAAATATATCTTATAAAATTAATCTTTAATTATGGATAGGAGCAGATAGGGCTCTGACAGCTAATGAGAGAGATTCCCCTAGAGAATCACAATACAATTAACTCATTAATCACGCCAGTCTCAGATATTTTTGCAAAAGATACTCCAATTCAGTCTTCATAGAATACCTCAGCCTCCATTAATCTTCAGGAAACGTACCTCATTTGGAGAATACTCGCTCCCATTACTCTGTAATGTTAGATCATTTTGCACCTTAAAGAAGAAAAAAAAAGCATAGTATATTCCATTAGACTGTAAAATTATTGAGGCAAGAACTGCGTCTCTCTTACTTCCATCGTATCCCTGGCACATAAGCACACACGGAATATACACTGAATTAATTAATTAGTGTGTTAAGTAGCTAAGTAGGTCATATGTAAATTTTCTAAAAACATGTAGCTGTATTCACAGAAAAATATCTAAAGTATCACAGACACTAAGAAAAGGGATTTCCCAGAGCAAAGAGTTCAGCCCAAAGTTCCTATGAACATCAGCTTGCCTTGCTAGGTTACCAAGCTGCCTGCAGGCTCCTATCCCCATTTTAATTATGGGTTTTTAGAAATGGTCCAAGGCAGTAGTTTCCAAATATGCAGAATCTCATTGGGATTTTTTAATAAATACACATGCCTGGAACCCAAATTACCTGAGAAAATCTTATGCTGTCAATTCAACACCAGTTTGCTTTGGCAACTAATGGTTAAGAGAAAAATTTAAGAAATTTTTTTTACAGTAAAATGTGCAGGATTTATAAGAGGTCATGGAGGAAGGTCAAGATGACATCCTGGTTTCCAGTTGGAGTGGCTGGGTGGGTGGTGGCACCACTGAGTATCACCGAGAAAATGGGAGCCGTTCAAGAGGAAGTTGATAACTTCAGTTTAGCCATGTGGAGAATGACAAACTTATCTGCCAGGGAGATGAAATCTGAATACTGGAGATGGGGGAGGCATTTGGGACACGAGCTAGAGATTGGAAAGTCATTATTATGTATGAGGTGCCTGAGTCCATGAGGGTGACCAGATTCTCCAGAGAGAGAGTATGGAATGATGAACCATGGCTGAGGGCAGAATCCTAGAAAACTAGTATGAAAGGGACACACAGAGACAAGGGACCCACAATGGGGAAAGTCTAGCTTATTTTACCCAGATCTGTCTTCTTTATCAACAACCCATTGGTAATCAAACCAACTGGTAATCAGCAACCCATTGATGCATCCTAATAAAAAATTTGGTGATAGCTAATATAAACATCTTCACATATACCACTAGATTAATATAGACTGAAGATGTCTGTCCCTATTCCTATTGTTGAGGAGTGCTATTAAAAAATATTCCCAACTCTGACAAATCCAAGGAAAAAACATATTTTTAGAATAAAATGTCATGAATTTCCCTAACCAATTAAATGGCTTTATCAGAACTGCTACCAAGTAACTTCAGGGTTGATTCTCTTTATACACAATTCTTTCCTCTAATTTTTCCTATTGTCTCCCCACACCCTCCCCCATTTGATATTATTTGTATATGAGAAGGTAGTTCGCAATTCTTCCGGAATGGATGCCAACGCGACCCAAACTTGATGTAGACAGTCACCGAAAGCATGTTTAAAACGAGATAGCATGACATGCTACCGATTACAAAACACTTCATCATCTTGGCCTCACCCATATAACGGGGCAACACCCTGTTCCTCAGTGTTTCTCTGCCCAGTTCACACACTGTGGCCATGGCCCTGCTGCCTTGCTTCAGAACAGCCTCCTGGGACCCATCCAAATCCAAACCACCCCCAAAATCCAGGTTTATTTCCCTTTCCTTAAATTCTCTATCCCTTCCCCAGTCTCCCAGAGCACCTAAAACACTCAGAATTATGGACTATCTCACATTCTTCTCTAAATTTTTTCAATAATTCTAATTCTTCTTTCTTCTCCAATTTTTGAAATGCCTTAAAAGTGAGGGCAACTCATATCCTTCATATCCTAGTCCTCAATACCAAAAACAAAGCTGAATCCAGCACAAGTACTCAATAAATACTGGATAATTGATTCAAGACTACGCTAAAGATATTTCTTCCTGAATGAGATGGAAGAGAAAATATGAAAATAACCAAACCATAAATGAAGATCGCATTTAAGATCTGCATAATCATCAGCACTGGACTTGCTAATCCACTGCTCTCTTTTCTTTTCCTCCTCCTCATGACTTCCTTTTCTACCAGAGCCAGCTATTCCCTCCTCCCTTTTTAAAATCATGGAGACGTGTCTGTCACAGACAGAGAGTTGCCCTAGAGAAGGAAGACAGTAAGAATTCCTTATACCAAATATGACTTCTCATTCAACCAAAAAAGAAAAAAAAACTTATATTAACACAAAACATTGTAAATCAGAGGTGGAGTGGAGGTATCTTTTTTTCTAGAGATGTCGTGTCTTCCTGGTACTCCTGAAATCATGGACACAGGTATATTCCTTTTTTAAACTCTACTAGAGTGCAAGTTCAAGGATGTTTTAAGCAGGGTGCTGAAACAAAGGCCCCAAGGATTGGATCTGACACATCCTGTGTTTATGTAACAGCAACACAATCTGCCAGTTCAAGCAGAAAATTCACTCCGGAGAAAAGTGTGCGGTCACTGGCATCAAGGCCCTCATAGCACTGAGCTCAGGGCCTTGTGCAGAACTGTAGCTCAGCACTCACTGGTTGACTGTCTGGCTGACTGATGGAATAGATAGCCTCATCATAAGAGGCTGAGGCAACCGGACTGATCAAATGATCAATACATTACACGAAACTCAAACTTCCTACTTTAGGATGACACTGGGTTTTTCCACATAATATGATGATTGCAAGTGTGGTAAGAGTACAGGAAAGTCCTGTGAAGCTCTATGAGCACGTGAAAAAGTGTCAGATGAGTTTCAACCTAGACGAGCATAAGAAACTGCATTTAGAAGAACATAATATACATTTTGCCTAAACGATGGAGTGTTTCAGCTATCAGTTAAGACCCAGGAGTCTCTACATTGAAGAAGTAGGACACTGAAATTCGCCTTACCAAAGCCTACTCTTTATCATCTCATTTTTTTCTTTCTTTTTCTTCCTTCCTCCCTTCCACAAACCCTCACTAAAGGCTCACTGTGTACTAGGTTCTGGGTTAGGTCCCACTTAGAGTGAAAACGCTAAAGTGTTTGTGCTGTGCAGTGGGAGAAAGACAAACAATAGGAGAAAAAAAGAGATCTACAAATAGAATAAAAAATCCACTTCCAAAATCTAGAATTGATTGCAGAGATATAGTTCAGCTTTGCTGATGGGAAAATGAGAGGAAGTTCCACATTAAAACAGTATTGGATTGAAAAAAAAAAAAGAGAGATTTTGCACATTCCTTCCAAAAGCATGCTTATTGCTTAATTAATGAAATTCTTAATGTCAGTAGCAATTCTTAACAGCCATTGGAATTGGCTAGTACATCACTGCATCAACAACAAACACCACCCAATGTATAGCTACTTGGATTAAAAGAGAGGATTACAACTAGACCAAGACAAAACTGTGAACTGGGATCAGTCTACATTTAGAATATACCCATCCCTGTTCTTTCCATACCCCATCCACATTCCTGGAAGCACTTTTCAAGCACACACAAGGGTTACACCCTCTCTGCCTTTGCCAAGACCTGTTCTTAAGAAAAGATTTGGTGTATTCAGGTCCCACTAAGGTTTGTAAGAACGACAAGACTTAATGTGTCACCTCTAGTCTACAGCATGGAGAAGTAATATGTTACAGCAGAAAAGCTGGCTATTTACCATGCAAGTGACCTGACCAGTCACCTAACCTTCTTGAGCTTCATGTCCTGCACCTGTAAATCCGGCATGATAACACCTACCTTTCACTAACATCTTATCTGGAATGTAAACTCCAAGAGGAAGGACTGTTGTTTTGGTCAGTGCCACTTCCCCAGCGTCCAGAATGGTGCTGACACATAGTAGGCACTCAGTGGATATTTGTTTAATGAATGAAATAATGATAACACATATAAAATACAAACACACAATCTGGCATATAGCAAGGCCTCTTCTTTTTTTTAAAAGTCAGGAATATTTGGTATTTTAACAGGAGACAAAACTATTGGAATGACCCTCCAACGGTACATCAGAGATGGAGCGGAGATATCTTTTTTCTGGAAGTTTTGTGTTTTCCTTGTACTCCTGAAATTATGCACACAGGTGGTCACCTATTTTACTAGAGTCAAAAGTGGGTCTGCAGCAGTCTTTTTTTTTTAAAGGGAAACTTGAAATTTATAATTTTATTTATTTATTTATTTATTTATTTTCACCCGAAGTCCCAGTAGATAGTTGTATGTCATAGCTTCACATCCTTCTAGTTGCTGTACATGGGACACGGCCTCAGCATGGTGGGAGAAGCGGTGCCTTGGTGCGCGCCTGGGACCCGAAAGCTGGCCGCCAGCAGCGGAGCACGCGCACTTAACCACTAAGCCACGGGGCCGGCCCTGCAGCAGTCTTAAAGTACCTCTTCACTGACTGCTTATTAGTTGCAAGGAAAAAATAGAACAGTAATTAAACAGTGGAGAAATCAGGTTACACCTCGATTGTGTGGTCACATTAATATCAGCAATGAGGCCCAGATGGACATAGCATGTCCCTAAATGTGATACCCTGAGAAGGACACATCATCATCTGTGCAGTATCCCAAACAAGAATGCAAAACCTCAATCGAATCGTGAGGGAATTTTGCCCTATAAAATAAGGGGCATTCCATTAAAAAAAAGATGAGGGCTATATTCTTCAAAATGTCAAGGTTATAAAAACCAAATAAAGGTTATGGAAATGTTCCAGGATAAAGGAAACTATAGATACCTGACAACTAAATGCAACATCTGCCGCTAGACTGGATCCTCCACCGGAGGGGAAAACAATGCTATGAAGGACACCATTCGATCAACCGAAATAGAATATAGATGGTAAATTAGATGAAAATATTTTAGCAATTACGTTTATGAAGTTGATAACTGAAATGTGGTTAAGTAAGATAAAATCCCTATTCTTAGAAAAGATACACAGAAATGTTGTTTAGGGATAAAGGACTACGATGTAAGAAACACCCTCAAATTTTCAGAAAAAGAAATATGTGTGCAAAGAAAGAGAGAAAGAGAGAACAAATGATGTTGCAAATGTGGTAAAATGTTAATAATAGGTAAATCTGGGTAAAAACTTATAATTTTTCATCACCTTTTATAGAATCTTGTAATTTTTTTGAACCTTTTATGAATTTAAAATTCTTTCCAAATAAGAAGCTCAATAAAAAAAGTGAGTCTGCCCAGAGTCAAAAGCAGCATGTTCCAAAAAGAGAGCTTGATGAAATGGGCCCGGGGATTCTTCAAATAAAAGGCTTCCTGATGTTCCACTGTTGGGAATTCGATGATGCCTCCACCAGGGAGGAGGTGGTACAGAGATTCTGTCTAAGGACCACACCAATAATGATTCATAGAGTAGTAGAGTAACAGTAACAGCTAACATTTAGGCTCCCTGGGTTAGGAGAAGGATTCCAATTTAAGGAAAATGAAGGTAAAGTTTAGAGAGGTTGTCCATTGTCGCCCATAGTTAGCAAGTCTTTGAGATGGGCCTGCAACGTAACATAATTCCAAGTCACTGCACTTAACAATGGAACCACTCTCTGAGAACATGACTTTTTCGATTACAGTTCTTTTTCCCTTATTTAACACAGAAACTTCACTAGTTAAGAGTATGAAACTGCTTTACTACAGTACATGTTCAGACACCTTAGGGGGCATAAATTGGTTGGTACTGAAATTAGCCATCCTAAGCCCATTTACTAAGAAGGGATGAAATAGGATAAAATCCATGTTTCACTCCCAAGTCACCAGCTCAACCCTCTCTCTATGACTGTTTCTTTGGGACCTTCCAGGCTCATCTGTAGTTTTATGTCAAAACTGCTTTAGACAGCCACCCAAATTTCACCCAGTGTAACTCCATCTTTACTCTGTCCCCAAATACCGTACCAGGTTCTCTTCGTTAGATTTTCTTAAACCTCCCAGGCATTTCCCAAATCATTTCTTCTTATCTTTCAAGTATTTTCTAGTTTATTTTCATCTGGCCAGTTCATAGGCTTCTTTTGTGGCTCTATTATCTGCATTGAACGGTCCTGCCTCCAGTTTCTGACAGAGCAGGTTCCCTCTGCCTCTTAGCTGTCATCGCCTGACTCAGCAAGACTATCTGACATAAAAATTTTAGAGAATTTAGTGGAAATAGCCAACTCTCATCTTTAATGGGAGGTGAAGTATGCTAGATAAGCAGGAAAACTAAAGAGGATAAAAGTACAAAAAAGATTGAAAAAGAGATCTTGAACAAATTGGAATACTGGTCTCACTAATGAATGTTCTATGCCCATGATTAAGCTTTATATAATATGGCGGGCCCTATTCTGTGGTTAATCCAAGAGAAGATTTACCTCACTCACCGGAGATGCTTCCAACTGTATTTGACCACTGCAGAAATGAAGAAATAAAAAAGATATAAAGTGGAATTTAAAGCATAAATATTTCAATGTAAAAAGAGAAAATATACTCAGTTATAAAAAGGTCAACATACTTTAGTGCAGAATCTTGTAATTCTAAGGCTTCTGCTGATTCCACAGGATAAAAGTTTACAACACTTCTCTGTGTAACATCTGTGCTTAATCTAAAGAGTAGGGAAAAAAATGTTAGCAAATTTATTAAACTTTTAATAAATCCTACTGCTTTTAGTCATATTTTGTTTAAAAATTTAATATATTAAAAAGTTATATTAATCATTAGGATTAAGTTATAAAAGGTTTATGGTAGAAATTCCAAACTACATGGCATTTTCCCACCATGTGCCAAATTTAATATAATTTTAATATAATTTTCCATCTGCTATTGGTATCGAAATCCAACTTATGTGAAATATAACAGTAATTTCTGATAAAGTCATAGTATTCATAAGTACCACACACTAAATTATATTCTAGAAGTTTATTAATTTACAGAAGCAAGTTGCCAAGGGTACTATATTATGGTATAGGTACCAAGGGCATTTGGTTTTAATAGGAAGATCTCTCTAATATACAGTAATACCTTCAGTTAAAAAAATAAGAATTCATAAGCAATCTGATGTGCATGTTTATTTTTGAAATTGTCTTATAGATAGTTTCTGAATTTCTGCAATTTTAAGTGTTCAACTTTTTTTTTAAGATCTATAAAACCAGGAATTTCTATAAGTCATATAAAAGTTACAAAGCCATCTTAAAAGGTAGGGATGAGTTCATACTATACATGCTTACTGAAAATGCTATCAAACCAACAAGCAGAAATCCTTATGAGAAGAAACCAAGATAAAGGCAAAACAGGATAGCAACCTGCAACTAGGTTTTTTTGATGTTAAAATTGAAAGGTAAACCTCTGAAATTTAATCCTATAATCAGTGGCTTAACTAAAACAAAAAAATCTGGATCTAAGAAATATGAGATAAAGGAAAAACCCAATGTGTATGTAAACTTTTTATTACTAATATTCAGTCCCAAGCAGCTAGAAATAAATGACCTTTTGATGTGCTCCCTCCTTATCACAAGTGAAAACAGGACTCTACCTGTGACACTGGCTCACGGAAACATTATAAAGTTAGAACTGTCATATTATAATTACTTCAGGATGAACAACAAAGATCTAAAGCAGCCAAAGCAGTGGATTATTTTAGGGAGGAAATGAAATCCATATAAAGTTTTACAACATAATATAATTTTATAATAGCACGTCATAAAGATGCAAATCAACTATCACTTAGAGGGTGCTCAGGGCTGTTTCTTCCACAATTTGGCACACACCCACCATTTCCACTCGCTCAACACCCTTGGCAACTCATTGCCTTAGACATTTCCAAGCTGGAGAGGAACGTCAAGATCCTCAGTTCATCCCACTTCTCATGAAGGATGACAAAACTGAGGCCCAGAGCAGGGAGCCACTCTCTCCAGGTCACCAGATCTTACTACCGGTCTCACATTCCCACACCACTGCTATTTCCACCAAACTAGGCTGTTCTGTTTTGCTTCGGGGCTCATATGTTAATCAATTAAGAATTTGTGAGAAAACTTTATTGGAAAAGTGATACAAATGTAAAAGGTAGAAGCATTAAAAAAATATAAAGTTTGAGCCCAATGAGGGCCTTTTCTCTGTCACGTCAAATCTTCCTTGCCCTTGGGAACCTCATCCTCTTATACAACTTCTGTTACTGCAGCACCTTGTGAAAATGACTTTCAAATCTAAGTCTCGAAGCCCCAGTACTAAATGTCTAGCAGCCGAATGGACACTGCCACATTGCCACCTTAGATTCTACTCAGCAGGTCCTAAACTGACCCCAACATCCTCTTTCTCAAACCTGTTGTCCCTCCTGGTTCCCCATCTCAGATAGAGATACTGGGGGCTCACGTCTAAAACATCTTGACCGTTCCCTCCCATCCTTCTCACCACCCACTTCAAACGATCACCAAAGAACTACAATAGTATCTACCACTGAGTATCTACAATATTTAAAATTTTAAATATTTAAAATATTTAAAAGTATAAAGAAAAATAGTAACTTAGAAAGACCTACAGAAAAACATCCTTCTTAATATATTTCCTTCTAGTTTTAATTTTTTCTAAACTTCTTACACAATTGGAACCTAATTATATAATTGGGATCAAATTTTATGCATTTTATATACTTTTTAAAGTTAACATTACATAATGAGCATTCTAAAATATATTGGAAACTTTAAAAAACATTTTATTGGCCACATTATTCCATCTTATTAATGACCAAAACATATTTAAGTATCTCCAAATTGTTAGATCATTTCCTCTTTTCCAAATATTTGCTATTAAAAACACCTTCCCCCTCACAATCTTTGTTCATATCTCTTCATCCCTTAGGATAAATTTTTAGAATTTGTTTGAAAAGTTTATACATTTTTTAGACTATGGCTACATACTACTAGGACGTCTTCTGGAATGGTTTTGCCAATTTACCTTCCCACTAAGATTTTATATATTATTTCAAATCCTCACAGTCCTAAAAGGTAAGTACTTGTAACCCATCTTAGAGGTGAAGAAACTGGGGTACAGAGAAGTCATATAACTTACCCAGATTAACTGGCATTGGAGCTGGGTTCAGAACCAGCGTCTGGCTGACTCAAAGTCTGCTCTTCACCAGCCACACTACTTCCCTATTCCTTGGGTGCACGTGTGCATGCACACAAACACATACACACCCCCTCAAACACACACACAAGCTCTCTTGTCTCTGTTTCCTACCCTCTCACTGACTGCTCTGCTTGAGGGTGTGAAACCCAGCTCTTTAAAGAACATGCTTTGATTAGGGACCTACTAATAAGCCAAGCTCTGAGCGGAACATTAAGGAGAATTAACACAAATAATCATATTTTACACCATCATCACCTCCCTCTAGATATAAAATAACGTCTCAGCTCCTCCACACAGCACTGGAAGTCGTCCCCTGCAGCACTCCAAACTGCCCCTTGGTGAGTCTCAGTCCTGGTTGCACATCAGCAGCACTGGCAGTAGTTTCATGGAAATGCCCAGAACCCCAGCCCCACAGGTAGTGTCAGGGTATCTCTGTTTCGAAAGTCCCAAAAGCGACACTAAAGAGCAGCCAGTGCCTGCGATGTTCCAAGCTGGCTCCATTCTTTTTGACATCCATGTCTTTGCAGAAACTTTTAATTCAATCCAGAATTTGTTTTCTCCTTGAAAACTGCCAATTATTAAATATCCCAACCTTCAGGAAGGCTGGCCCCGCTATCTCCCCTTTTCCATCTAGGGTCAGGCATTTGCTCTAATTTATCACTTTTTACCTCCACTTCAAGCACTGAAATCAATTACACTTACAAATAACTACTAAGGCAATCTACCTACCACAGTTTAAGGCAAGAGCTGTATCTTGTTCATCTTTATATCTCCCAAGGCACACATTCTAGATCCTCCCATGCTCTAAGCACTCAACTAATGTCTAATCGAAATGCTTTTCAAATCAATTGCTAAGGATTTTCAGCCATACTCAACCTGACCCATCATTATTCTTTCAGAGCCAGATAACATTGGTGGTCTACTCTCACTGGCACTCTGGGACTCACTAACCACCTTTTTCATCAATTCCCAGAATCTGGAGTGATTTCCATGTCATCTTCATCTTCATATTTAAATTCGCAAGACCCCTGAACAGTTTACCAGGGATAAGCTTTGGGTCTATTTCTCTAGTGATAAGCTAGTTATTACCTGATACTAGGTATACTGTCTTACTGAAAAATATTTTGTCTATGGGAAATCCATTACCCTTAGCTAAGAAACCAAAAAATATAACCACTGCATATACTGCCTATTATTAACAATGGCCAGTTAAATTAAAAAATTATCTTGTAACCTAAGTCTTTAGAAATATATTATTTAGTTAACATATACTTGGCACTATCAGAAATAAGTAAGGTAGTGCTTGATATACCAATTCTTTCCTTTTTGGAAAATATCCTTTATATTTCTATAAAACAGAGTTGTAAACTTGAAGCAATATAAAATATGCGCTTTTGCTGTATTTCTGTTTTCTAAGAATTATACCAAGAATTCTCATATGAATTTCATGAAGTGTGAATGAATTTCATTAAAGAGCAGAGAAAGGGGGAATTGATCTCAACCATTCCGGAAGTTTGACTCTTATTTATGGAACTTGGGAAAAGAGGCATTTAAAATGACTTTTCTCTGTTTGTTAGTGGTTAGACTGAGCCAAAACTGCGTGTCTAAGTATTTTTTAAAGTGAGATAATGTACTCAATAACTTGGTGTACGTTATTTACACATGAAACCTGAGCCAAGAGAAGACATGCATACCTGTTGGGATCTTGCAGCAAATCTACAGCTTCTCTCAGCTGTTCAATCATCGCTATATCCATGTCCTGGTCTTTGGATGAACTTATTCTGCAGCAAGAAACCAAACATGAGAATGAAAATGATCACTAGAGCATGAATATCATCTAGGTTCTTAAGAGTAAACTTATAAAAATCCATCTAACATATAAAAATGACTTGGACAAATTCAGCATTATAATGAAGACATGTCAGTACCCCATAGAGTAGGTTGCCAGAGCGTAGTGGAAAGAGCCAATGGGTGGGGGAAGCCCAGCTCACACGTCACAATGCCTATGGGTTTCCATCTGTTTATCTGTAAAATCAGGGCAAGAGACTAGCTGGGTGGCTTTCACACTGCGCTTTCCTGAGCCTAGGGGGGATCCACAGGGATGCTCAGCTAGGGCGAGTCTGCACTACTTCCAGACCTTCCAAACCCAGTTCAATCAGAATGGCTCAGTTTTATTGCTTTCACAGTATGGGACTTCAGTGGGGGACAGTGGTTCTCAGTTCAGGCTTTTTATGCAGCAAAATCATCTGTAGCCAGGCCTGATATTCCCAAGTAGATCTGACTGGGGCGTGGACATTTTATTAAGCTCTACAGATGATCCTGATCTATAGGCAGGGTTGAGAACAACAGATATAAGATTGAGAACGAGGTTTCCAAAGCTTTATATAGTTTAAACTCTTTCCCTATAAAATCTCCTTCCCTATTATTCTATGAGTCTATAATCAAGCTAGTCCTCCCTTGCATCACAGACATATATCCAGTGAATAGTTGGTAATACTGGACAACAATTTGAAAGGAACTTTGCAATGTTTTTAAAGGGCAAGAGAGATTTGATCATGATTACTCCTATCCACTGCAGAACATAAGCCAGTGTATTTCTGGAAGTGGAGAAACTTTTTAACAATACGGTAAATCCTCACTAAAGGGAAAAACCCCAGAAGGAATGATGGAAGGCCCAGGCTTGCAGGCCAGATCATGGAAAACAAAATCCTAGGAACCAAAAATCTACTCTATGCCACATGGTCCAAAGTCAATTCTCCTGCAAATGGTTCCATCGGCTGATAGATCACTCAGACCCTCCCCCATTAGGCTGGCAAAGTAAATCTTTATAGACGATAGTGTGGAAGCGATATCTATCTAGAGTGAGATTCTTGGGTTCAGTCCTTGGGGCAAGATAACCAATCTCTCTGTGCCTCAGTTTTGTCATCTGTGAAACAGGGGATAACAAAACAATTTACCTCATCAGATTGTTGTAAACATGAAATGAGTTACTATATGTGAAGTATTTAGAACAGCGCCTGTCATGTAGCATAAATGTTGGCTATTAAAATTATTAGACTTAGGACCAGAACATTAGAGATATACAGTTTTCTCAGATCTTAAACCTGAAGACTCTAGGTAAAGAAGGGGGACCAGGACTAATATCGCTTTAGGTTCCACTGTCAGCTTCTTCAGACAAATGGAAGAAAGCTAGAATCTCCAGCCTAGATATTCTATCTAATTCTCTGAATCACATTTCTACCCACACCCTCAAATCAGATAAAACTCAAGGAAGAGGTATGCCTTGCCTTATATTGCCCCAATACTGTGACAATAACCATCAGACAGAAGAAAATTTATAACTTCTTATCAATACCGTTGGGTAGGAATATCAGCTTTCCCGAAGAAAAGTGGATCAGAATTCTATCACAACAGGGCAGCCATTCTGCTTGAAACGTCAACTTTACAGGATGGTGGCTCATAACCAGATGCTCAGTACTCACATTCCCTCAGGTGGCCAGTGCGCGTCCTCTTCTATCCGTAACAGTTCTTCACAGTCTTCTGCCCTACCCTGTGGACAGAACACACGGGTCTTCTGAGAGCCACTGGCTATCAACAGTCAACAGTCAAAAGCCGCCCCAGCCCATGTTCAGTGCAGCATTATTCACAACAGTCAAAAGGTGGAAACAACCCAAGTGTCCATCAACACATGAATGGATAAACAAATGTGGTATATACATACAATGGAATATTATTCAGCCTTAAAAGGGAAGGAAATTCTGACACATGCTACAACATGGGTGAATCTTAAGGACATTATGCTAAGTGAAATAAGGTAGTCACAAAAAGACAAATACTGTATGACTCCACTTATATGAGGTTCCTAGAGTAGTCAAATTCATAGAAACAGAAAGTAGAACAGTGGTTGCCAGGGACAAGGGGAGGGGGGAATGAGGAGTTACTGTTTAACGGGGACAGAGTTTCAGTTTGACTAGAGATGGATGGTGGTGATGGTTGCACAACAATGTGAATGTATTCAATACCACTGAATTGTATACTTAAAAAATAGCTGAGATGGTAAGTTTTATGTTATATGTATTTTACCACAATTAAAAAAAAAACAAAACCTGGCCCAGTGCCACAATACCTGTTAACTTAGAGTTCAGAAATTTACAGCTTAACCCAATTCCTTATGGCCCTCTTAGCACCTCCTGATGCTGACAGATTCCTCCACCAGGCTTGTCAGTCACAGGAGAATGTGCATTCTAGCATTTGTGAGATGAGGAGCATGTGTGTGTGTATGTGTGTGTTGTTGGGAAAAAAGAAAGTATAAAACACAATACACTTTCTGAAAGTATAACAACAATGAAAATGTCTCAAATTGCATCTAATAGATTTCATGTGTACAACATCCAGATTTCACTGAAATGCCCCTCCCCTATTATTCTCCCAAAGAAACATTGTGGTGGGAGTACTTAGAAAGGTGTGTCCCACCGCTGGAACTTCCACATGCTTCTTTCCTCTCATCTCTGACACAGACAAATGCTGCTTTAACTCAGCTGACAGCTAGAATGGAAGCCACTCCTGAATGGGGGCACGTTCCCCTGGCAAGGAACAACCAACAGACAAAAGGACTGCTTTCTGTGTCAAAGTTCTGACATGTTGTTCACTTACTCTGGCCCAGCCAATTCTACAGATGTGTCACTGAGAACGAGTCTTCTTCTGAGGAGGTGGCTAGCTGCCTGACACCAGCCTCTGGCTTGAAAAATACTCAGATTTTTCTACATTGATTATACTTTTAGTGTGTGACACACCAACGTATAAGTTACTGTGCCACTATCCAAATGACAGGGAAACTCATGGGTGAAAATAAACTACCAGAAATGACCAAGAAAACATGTTCTTACGTCTTCCTGTTGGGCTTCAACTACAGAATCCAGGAGTATTTCCTTCTAATTTTCAGTTTCATAATAAAAAGTAGTTAATACTATAAAACATTTGTTTTTTTTTTTCAGTATGAAAATAGGGCTTACTGGGTTTCTTTTGCTAAGTTAGATGGTTATACAGTTGATCCTCATTATTTGTGGAGTCTGTACTTATGAATTTGCCTATTCACTGAAATTTAATTGTAATCCCAAAATCAACACTCGTAGCACTTCTAGTCATTCTCAGACATGCATAGAATGGTGAAAAATTTGAGTCCCCGACATGCACGTTCTCAGCTGAGACTGAACAAGGCAAGGCTCTGCCTTCTTGTTTCAGCTCTCATACTGTAAGCAAGTGCCCTTATCAGAGTCGATTTCAGAGTGCCACATTTTCATATTTTTGTGCTTTTTTGGGTGATTTCGCTGTTTAAAATACTCCCAAGCATGGTGCTGAAGTGCTGTCTAGTGTTCCTAAGTGCAAGAAGGCTGTGACGTGCCTTATGGAGAAAACACGTGCGTTAGATAAGCTTCCTTCATGCCTGAGTTACAATGCTGTTGGTCATAGTTCAACGTTAATAAATCAACTATATGTATTAAATAAGGTGTCTTTAAATAGAAACACACGTAAAACAAGGTTATGTATTGACCAGTTGACAAAAATGTTGTGACCAGAGGCTCACAGGAACCTAACCCTGTACTTCCCTTAGGAGCGATTGTTCAGTATCAAATAATTCAGTGTTCAAAGTGACTTTATAGAACAGAGCTGCTGCGAATAATGAGGATCGATTATAGTTACAAAAGTACAAGATGCGAATTCAGGAAAGGAGAGAAACAGGATTATACAAAACACAGAACTCCTGATTGTCAAGAGACTCAGTGGTTCGGCTCAGTTGCTGGCTGCCAGGGCTCTCGCAGGCTTTTAAAGTGATGTAAGTCAAGGCTAACATGGGCCTGATTTTCAATGCACGACCTTTCATTGTAGATTTATATTTTGTTTTATTATTAGTGTTCTTCTCTTGACTCTCCAGGAGAAGCCTCTTGTGAGAGTTGGCACTCAGGAAACACTTGCCGAATACATTTCTATGCCCCTATCTGCTCCTCTAGATTCTGCTGACAGGATCCAGTCTGCAGAGCAGCTATTTCCATGGAGCCCTTTGCTTCCTGAAATCTTAAAGTTTGCTTTTCTGAAACAGCATGCTTTATTTTATTAATTGCTTTGATTGTTTTCCTTCAGGGTTTCCATCTTTACCTTAGATTCTCAACTTAAGATGAATTCTTCATGAAATAAAGACAAAAGCCCAATTTTTCATATTTTCACAACAGACTTATCCCAGAGTTGATAGATAGGGGTCAAATCTGGGAGAGCCTTGTGAGAACCACTGGCCTCAGAGTAATGTTATTAAATTTTTACTTTAGGAAAATGTCTATAGCAAAATATAAAGTGTGTGTGTACATATGTGTGCGTGTGCGTGTAAAAGGCGAGATGTTGGGTGAGAAGTTGGGGTAGGAGGGATTCCTGCAGGCATCAAAATGGGAAATTATGAGGCTCAACTGAAGCCATGTCAATGGAGGTAGTGGGCAGAAACAAAGCAATGGCTGTGAGATATTTTGAAACAAGAACTAATGGATTAATGATGGATTAGATAGAGAGCATAAAGACTTAAAGCTTTCTGTGTCTTATCTTTCTATATAACTTTAGGAATCATTTCAGTTGGTTTTCTACAAACAAATGTCATATTCATTACTTTTGTCTTGAGAGCATGAAAACCTCTTGAGCACATGAGGGTCTCGTACAGTGTAAAATTCAGCTGTCTTCCTCCCACTTCCCTGGAAGGTGATGCCCAGAGATGTTAGTTTAGACAGAGTCCAGCCAGCATAACACAATCCTCAGGAATACGGATGAGCACTTAGAGACCCCCTGCTGGGCCTTAAAACAGTAACTCAGAGACCCTCATCTCTCAGAAGCCACAATGAGTCTGAATTTTACCAAAAGGATTATCCTTGTGATTCTTGGGTGCCACAACTTAACCAAAATGACTGACAGAAACATACCAAGGCACCTAATCACGTCTCAAAGCGGAGCCTGAACTACCAGCTTTAGTAAAGGGCTGGTTTTTCTCTCTTCTTGTTGCTGCTACTATGATGAAGGTTCTCCTGACAACTCAGTGACTTCACCCAACCTTTCAACACCTCAGTGCAATGACAACAGTTCAGGACTAAGTGTCCTCAGAGTGACCTTTCCAAAAAGGGAAGACATTCATCTCCAGATTTTCAAGTGTCTCCATTTTTTCCTTTATGCTATGGATATACTCCCAAGAAAAGCATTCACCTAGAATATACTGAAAAGCATGTGAAACTTTATCTGTTTTAGCTTTTACTGGATGGTAACGGTAATTCTGATAAGTTTGCTAATTTATACGATGCGCCGAGTAGTGGAAAGCCGAGTAATTTATGAATACAAAAGAAAATCATACACATATGCAGACAAATGGAGAGGTATGTATGGCAGGGACCAGCTCCTTATGTCAGAAAATAGATAGGCCAGGCTTTGAGAAGATGTTATAAAGGCCTGAGGACGGTGGCAGTAAGCTGACATTTAAGGTGATGGATTGGAAACCTGGAACTTAAATTCTAAGGTGCCAAACAGAAAAAAATAAAAAAATGAGTTGATCCTCAACTTGCCTTAATATAGTTTATAAATTCCGGATGGAGAACATCTGTTCCATCAGTAAATTGGTCTCTTTCTTCTCCTGAGTTGTCATTGTCACCCAAAAGGGAAGGGTCCGGTTGAAATTCCTGATGAAATTCCCCTATTAGGAAAGTACAGAGAAAGGCAGAAAGCACGATTTCATGCACAGATGAGCAAAGCACAGAGGACCCTCAAATACATCATCTAATTATTTAAGCCTTCTCTCTCACCTCTTAAGGAGGTACATGAGTGACCCAAGTTTTCTCTTCCCTGAGGAGTGAGGAAAAGATGAAAAAAGGAGGAAGAAGAGGAAAAAAAGTAAAAGAAACGGAGAGCCCCAAACTGAACTTAAAAGTCAAGGCCTGTTTATGGCTTAGTTCCTTATAAAAGAAATGAAATTTCCTCTGACATTTTTAAGGAACAGAGAAAAGAGAGGATAAAAAAGGGCTTTTGGGCTCTGAGTAAAGTGTGACAAGTAATTATTTCAAATTCAAAATTCAATAATTATTTATTGAGCAATTACTCAATGGCAGGTATTATGCTAAAGATTTTAAGGATTAAAAAACATTAGTCAAACCTGACTCCTGTCCTTAAGCAGTAAACAATCTCAAGAAAAAGTGTGAGAAGGAACTAAGATAAGAACCGTAAATTGTAACAACAACATAAGCGACTAGATAAGGGCCACATGGAGGGAGAAGCATCTCAAGTAGAGTGCATCCAGCTGGAGGGTGTTCCAGAGGGTAGGAGAGCCAAAAGGGACACCAGGCAGCTCTCTCCTCTGATCTGGACACTGAAAAGGACCAAACAGGGCCACCTTTAATGACTCCTAGGCAGCAGAATACCCACTTCTAGAACAGAGGGGAATAAACTCACTGGTAACAAGTTATATAATTCTTTTATGTTAAAAACGTGCCTAAAACACTACCTCCTATACTGCACAATGTTACAAAACTTATCTAAATTAATAAAGTGGCAGTTATTTTTGCATATTTATATTTATATTTTTGGACAACGTGTGTTTCCAATCACGATCTCAGATGAACATTAAATGCTAAACTTAACTGCTGAACTTAAAAACTTAAACGTAAGAAGTGAAAGCAAACACTGAAGTTTGAGTTGGTTTCAGGCTCATCCAGCACTAACGAGCAGATTCAAACTATTAGGGAGCGAATCTGAAAATTCATCTAGTTCTATTCACACACTATGAAATAGTCGCTGCCACAAATCAGTAAACATTAAATTTAGTATTTTCTTTAAAAGTCACTGAATAAATAGAGTCAAAAATACTGTCATAAAAATCAAGTGTAGGCTTCTCACTTATCGCCAACATATGAAATATATTACTAGGATTTTGAAGGTATGCAAGAAATATAATGCTCAGTTATCATTTGGTGATTTTTAAAGAACCAAAGCATTTTAGAGCTACAGAAGAACTCAGAGGTTACCTAATCTAATGACCTCATTTACAGGTGAGAGGATTAAGGTCCATTGACTTGTCCAAAGTCAAGCAGATTCCTGGGCACACATCTCAACTGCATGTCACGCCCTTGCTTATAGTTTCTTGTGGCCAAGGAACCAAGTCTAGCTTGGAAGTGATGGGCACTCCTAGGCCCAGTCCATAATACCTCTTATGAGCAAAAACTCCACGCTCTTCCTCTTCTGGCTTGAAACGGATGGACTTGGAAACTTTGGAAGTCTTGTATTAAAGACGATGGAGTCACGGGATAAAAGGAACTTGGGTCGTTGAATCAAAGCTTGGAAGGGAATTGCCTGTTAATCACTGACTCCCATTTGGACTTAATTTGGACTGTGTTAAGCCAACGAGATTTGGGGATTTTATGTGTTAACAGCAAGTAGTGTTGTCCTAATACGTCTACATATCAATATTTTTCTTTCTGGGAATGGATTTAAAGAATCTCGTATAAATCTTCAGAATGAGAACAGCCTACTACTTACTAGATGTGTGACTACTGGCAAGTTACTTAAACTCTCTGAGCCTCAGTTTCCTCACCTATAAAAGGGAGATGATCAGATTATCCATCACAGTTTTGAACTTTAAATGAGATCAGCTTCACAGATTAGCACAGTGTGTGGTGCACAGGAAATGCTCAAAAACATTAACTATTATCATTGCTATATTTGCATATATTTTAAACATAGCATTTGAAACTTAACAACAAGCACTTTCTCCCCATCTTTCATTCTCAGACCTTTAACTGGGCTGAGGCGATGGCACGGGTCCTCCTTGATGATCTGTTCTTCTTCCATGATGTTTGACATTGGCACGTTGAGACTAACAGTGTCTTCATCAGAAGGCTGAAAAGAAACAGTGCACGGATTCATTCAAGGGAGAAGTGTTATCAGTGTAGATTAAGAGAATGCTATGTAAAAAAAATTCTGTGATTTTCAAAACATGTTGAGTAAAAGATGCCAGATACAAAGGACAATTCCACCTACATAAGTTCAAAAACGGGCAAAACTAATCCACGGTGTTTGAAGTCAGGGTAGCGGCTGCTCTTGGGTTAGAGAGTAGGCGCATGAGTAGGGCTTTCCGGGGTGCTGGTAAAGTTCTGTTTCTTGATCTGGGAGCTGGTAACATGGGTGTGTTCACTTTGTCAAAATTCATCGAGCTAACACTCATGTACTTTTCTGTACATATGTTTGAGCTGAAATTTTGTCAGATGCCTAATGATATTTTCTAACCTAAGAGCCGTAGTCAGGGCACTAAGAAGGACTGTGTAACATCTGACAGAACAAAGGAATACTGGTAAGAACACTATCACACTAGCCCTAAGTCTAGTCAATCATTTTAATAGTGATGGTACTCTGAGATCTGACAACAATGGTAATTTACCAAAACTGCATCAAGGTTTCATGCAGCTTGTCACCAAAAAGCAAGCAGTCAACCTCTGCGACAATGTCTCATTTATTTACAGTGCAACTTATGTGCAACATTAAGCTTCAGTCTATTTCCCTGTTTTAGGCTGAGGAAGCTGCATTAAATATATAACAGTGCTAAACGATGGTAGTACTTAAGAGGAACATGGGTTCTGTGCAATTTTCAGAATAATACTTCAATTTAGCAAGCGGAGTTAGTTCTTTCTGGGGGTCTTGTTTCCCACACTATCTGATAAAGTTTAGTCAGAAAATCTACGACTGTCACAAATGAAATATGAGCCTCATTTATTTTCCTGTATCTCCATTTTAGTGTTGCTATTTAGTGAAAAGCTTTCCTAATCACAGGAATTGGCAACTTCCACAGAACACAGCTCAGGCGACTGCGGCCTGCTCCTGAATTCCACAGGCTATGACTTTCAGAGTACAGTGTTCATTTACTTTGGGACATGCGCACAAATTGTTTAGAAACTGGCAGAAAACAAATATGCATTTCATTCATTAAACAGATATTCATTGAGCCCCCAATTTTTTTTGCTTGTTTGTCTTTAATATCTTAGTGACAAATGTTAAGTCAATCAGACAATGGCAACAGCCAGAGAAAGGGACCGAGGTGTGATTTTTGAACCCCACAATAAGCTGTAAGTGGGGAGCAAGATCAAGTGACCACAGATGGTAACGTATTTGCCCAGCAAAAAGAAAACAGAAAGCTACATAGGATCATTCAGAACCATTATCATTCTAAAAAACTAATTTCTTGGAGGTGTTCTTAGGTAATAAGGCTACGAAGCCAGACAAAAAAGGCCAAAGGGAAGACTTGTGCAGTTTATTGTGTTGAATATAACCCATTCCGCAGTCCTTCTTCCTTCTAACCTCCTCCCATCTTAAAACTTAGCCAAATGCCACAGATCTGCATCTAGTTAAAAAGGAGTGAGGAAACCCTTGGCCTCCTTTCAGAATGCTATTAGCATCCTACTTATACCAAGTGAGAACAAAAGGATAATGAAGTTCTTTGTGTAATGTTTTATTAATGAACTTAATTATCCTTAGAAGACAGATAAAGGATAAAGCAGAGTCTGTTTTAATTTAATAGAAAATAAGCTGAGGGTGAGTAATTTCTGAAACAATGGGACATTTCAGGGGACTTATGAGTTTTAATAAAGCTAAGGGGGTTGAATTAAATACAACTTATAAAGCAATGTGTTGAGTGTTTTCTCCACCAGGGAACCATAGTAAACTATTCATGCAGCTTCATGAGGGTAATTTTCTGTTATTGATACTGGCTCTCTTTTTCTGCCTACTAACTCTACTTCCTTTTGAAATGTTCTGTATTAGGAAGATTTAAGGTGTCCTGATTTTTTTTAACACATTGCTTTATAAAGCATTTTCTAGAAAATAAATTCAATATCTTAACTACATATTAAACCTCAAAGACCTGAACAGGGAAAAGGCATTTTTCCTGGAGTCACACATAGCACAACTGTGGATTCATGAAATGGGGTAACTGACCTATTAATTACATCTTGAAAGAGTATTATAATATTTCAAAACGCAATGACCACAAAAACTCAATAAATTTTCTCCAAAGGGAAGACCTGATAATACATTCACCCGCTACCCCAGCCATTCCTTCTACCTCCCCTGGTCAAGAAACCCCATTTAATGGTATTTTAGTGAAAGATTTGGGGGAATCTAAGAGACTATAAATAACAAATGTGCTAAATGAGTTATTTATAACCACTTCAGGAAACTCTAGTGTGAGAGGACTCAGCTTAAAAATAACCAAACTTTTATCCAGTTACCTGAAAAGAACACAATCTAAGAGTTTCAGGAAAACAAATATTGCTATAAAAATTATGGCAACTCAAAAATGCATTTCCTGTGGGTAAACTGCTGAAGTGCAATGTACATTTGATTCCTTAACATTTAGGTATGCATAAAACAACTTTTTCCTAAATTACTTTGTCACTTAAACATATTTATAAAAATGCCTCACGGGTACTTACACACCACTTAGTCATTTCATAATATTTATTAAGCATTCAAGAATATTCTAGATAACGCGAGGGGTGTGATAGGATGTGAAGGAGAGAGGGATCTTACTCTTGAGACATTTATAAAATATTAAAGATGCAGAAAAAGCTAACAGCTAATATTTATATAACACTTGGAGGATTTCAAATTGCTTTCACAAATATTATCACATATTCTCATGCAGATGCATTAATGCCCTTTACTAGAAAGGAGTTCAACAATATATCTAGAAGCACTGAAGGAAAAAAATCTGATCACTAACTTTACCTCTGTGGCAGACAATCGCTTGTCTCCATTATCACTTCCAACGCCCGAATCAGAATCCTTCTTGCTGGGATAGATGCCATCAATATTGAATTCATTCAGAAAAAATTAAAATCACAAAGTTCACAAGGTACATCAATTTATATTCAAATAATGACTCTGCTATACAAATTTTTATTATTACCATAGGCAACAAATCCACCCAGTATTAAAGGATATTAAGACAAGAGTCTAATGGAAATCAGATACTTGTACTGTCTAAATATTGCACCAGATGAATTCTTTGTGTTTAGGGTTTCATGAATTTACACTCTAGTCAAGCGGCCTGTTCTTTCAAACAGTTAATAATTTTCTTATTTTATGGATTCTAGCATATAAAAAAGCAAAAACTACCTAATTACTTTTACCTCTTATGTTACAAAGGGCTTTTTACCTCTTACAAGATTACTTTCAATAATTCTGTAAACTTTTATCCAGTGACTAAACAAATTTCATAGTATGTTTATAAAAATAAAACAACGAATACATATTTTCAGCATTCTATAAAGGTACCATTAGCGTAGGCTGAGATTTTAAGTCACCACATTTACTTTTTCAGTAAAAAGTTGAGGAAAGATTTCTGCAGCGAAGACTTCTCCAAAATGACCTGCATTTCTCCAAGTGTGTTCAGTGTGGGAATTTTATTTTCTGAAAATTCAAGGCCTGATTTATGCCACAAAAAAGCCAAGGACGTGTTAAAGGATTCTATGTTTCCGTTCTAAACAGGAAATGGCAAAAACTACGGACACTGCATTTTTAAAAGACAATGAAAAGACTAAAGCCTGCAGTTTTTCTTAACAATGTTCTGGAAGCATATTAAAAATTAATAATTAAAAAGAAAGCATGTCTGAGCTTGTATGGCTGTTTTAACTAAGTAAAAATACCTACATTTATAGTATATTTCTTATTTCTAAGGATATATATACACATATGTGTATCTATGTATGTACATATATACGTGTGTGTGTGCACAGACAGACACACAGATAGCACTCAGAAAGGATTGATTATTGATTAGGAGAAGGTAGATGAGATTCGAGAGATGCCAACATGTTACCAACAGCATCAGTTTTCTCTTCCTCATTCCAATATTTGTTGCAACTCTTGAGTTATAAATCTGCATTGGTTGAGTGAAGCAAAGGAATTTTTGGAGTCAGTTCCCTGGAGCACCTTGGCCTAACCAAATTCTGAACAGGGACTTTGAGTGACAGCGGTCACACTCACCCGTCTTCCACGTGCTGCTGTAAATGTGGCCTCTCCATCGTGTGGAGGTAAAGGGAGTCAGTTGTCTTAATCTGGCATGCTTGTATGCTCAGATACTTGAATATGTGCACTTTGCCCTTGGTGCAAATCTATGAAGAAATTAATAATACCTATTTATTAATAAATAAATTAAATGACAAAATAAAATGTAAACACTAAAATCTGACTCTGTATATTTTAATTTTTGCGTTTCATTTTAAGTGACACTCTAACAATGCCCACCAAATTTGACCTTAACACATAAGAATTTAGGCAATCATTTCCTCCAATTCTACTTTGAATTAAAAAACCATGCTCCGGGCCCGCCTGGTAGCAGCTAAGTGCGTAGCAGTTAACTGCGTGTGCTCCACTTCCGCGGCCCAGGGTTCGCAGGTTTGGATCCCAGGCGTGGACCAATGCACCACTTGTCAAGCCATGCTGTGGCGGCGTCCCATATAAAGTAGAGGAAGATGGGCACAGATGTTAGCCCAGGGTCGATCTTCCTCAGCAAAAAGAGGAGGATTGGCAACAGAAGTTAGCTCAGGGCTAATCTTCCTCACACACAAACACACAAATAACCAAAAAAAAAAAAAACCATGCTTGAGCAATTTTCTAGTTTTTCTTGCAAAATTCTAACAGAAATGTGTTTAAACATAAATAGTGTAAAGAGTATAGAAGTGAGAAAGCTGACCTGGTAACGTTCCAATTCTGAAAGCATACAGACTTCATTTTTTCTCCCATAGTTTAATATTTGAGTTTGACTCTTGTCTCTAAATAACCAATAATCACATTTCAAAATGTTTAAACTCCCTTTTCCAGCTAACATTAAAGTAAGGAATACAGCACTCCGTTCCTAAGCCATACACTCCGTGAAAATTTTTCAAATGTACGTACAAAGGATCGAACAATCAAACATACAATTCTGGGGTTGCGGTGATCAGAATAGTAAGCCAAATGCTGGTAATGAACTTGATGTAGCAGAAGACAATTTACTGTAGTCAGATTCACCCAAGGTTTCATCTTTTTAGAGATCGTGACTGCTTATGATCATGTCTAACACAATATTAATTCAGCAGAATATTAAAACACCAGCTCTGCCAAGAGCTGCCTGAGCGCTATTGATAGCACATCCCGTGGGCCAACGGCTCTGCTGCGAGACCCCTCACCTGTGCTGGAGGAGACTGCAGAGGGTTATTCTCAAGCAGTAATACTTGCAGCTGCTTCATCTCTCTAAAACAAATGGGAATCACGAGCACTTTATTGCAGGAAAAGTCAAACTTTACCAGGGGAAGATCTACTAGCTCTAAAAGAATAGAAAAAAAGAAAAAAAAAAGAAAGAAAAAAACTCAGAAAGCAACAAGATTAATTGGCTAAACATTAAACAATTTCTGCTTATCAGGAAAAATATCATTTAGCATAATAAAAAGCAAGTTTTACATTAGGAATATATAATATATATATAATATTTTACCAAAGGGGGGAGAGAATCTTTCATTGGGAGTCCAATAATTTAAAATTGTTCTTAGTTCCGATAAGAGCCGGAAACACTTGACATTTACAATATCTATTGTTTAAAAAGGATTTCTTATAGCAAAACAATCACATAAGCCACATTACACAGGACATGTTTATGTTTTACTTTCAAAATGTTTTCAAGCAGTATTTGCTAACACGAATAATACGCTAATTATAAAATATTCTTATCTATTCAATGCATCTGGGCTGGCATAATCTCAGAACTAGTTACAAGAAATATGTTCATGATCTTTTAACTCCACTTTAAAAAACAAGTGCTATCTAATTCAGAATTTTGCAACAGACCCTGTAATCCTGATTTGATGAGGATTTATTGTTCTGCTTTTAAAAAGTCTTCTGTAGCTCCACAAACAAGACAGAACATTATATTTAGCTTAAAATCCCCACCCAGTGGCATAGTAAACACTCAGTAATTTCAAGCATTCCAACCGACATTGGCAGCTGCGAAGTCAAATATATTCCATAGAGCAGAGAGGCTGAGCAAAGCCAGACGTGCAGGGTGACAGGGGACAACCCACTGAGATCTCTGTGTGAGAGGCTACAGAGGGTTCATTTGAGAATGGGGCCTCACCTCGTTGGTTGTGGGACCTGGTAAGGGGTGAGATATGGTGCTTTCAAATACACAAGGAGTTCCAAAGTGGAGGAAGGGCAGGAGCTGTATAAAGGAGCTATATAAAGAAGAGGGGCTGACAACAGTGACCTGGAGTAAGAATCAACACCATTCTCCTCTCGGCCATACTGCCCAAGAGTTTTCACTTTACTCAGCTACACTGCTTCAAATGCCACCAACAAAGATGCACTTAGCAACCAGTATCTCTTCTCTGAATTCAACTCGTTCTGGGCTTGTAAGGGACTTTTCTTCTTTCATACCTTAGTGAATGGCTTTGTATTAAAGAAGGAAGTCATGGGACTGAAATGCTAGGACGCAGAAGAGCATCAAACTTCGCAGGTTCCAAACTCAGGTTCGTGATAGGCAGCTGTGTAAGAGAAACTCAGGGAGTCTATTTTTTAAATCGCCCTGAGTAATTCACTGCTCAAACTCAGCCCCCCCCCCCGCAGGAAAAGTCATTTGCCTCAGGCCACACTTGTCCTGGAGGCTGCCTTGATGAAGGCTCTTGGAGCAGCAGGAGATGGAGGAGAGACAGGGTATAAATCTGGAGGACAGCATGGAATCAAGAAAGTCAAAGGAAAAGGGAAAGTAAGATCCCTTTCACTTCATAGTTTGTTTCTAAAACAGAGGTAAGACTTAGAGAGATTATATATGAGGACCATCTCCTTGCTGTAACCTCTAGTAATATTAACCTGTCTCTGAGATGGTTAACTTTACTCATTAAAGTTAGGTTGGCAAATTTCAACTGGACTCTGGATCTTCAGCAATTCTTTGCCACTTAAAAGGAAGACTTTTTAAAGCAAAACTAGAGGGCTAGGTTCCTGGAAGACACGGCAGGAGGGGTAAATAAATATTTACCTTTATTACTTACAGGTAAACAAAATAAGCAATGCTTTTCATAACGACTATTCCTTTTAGTGCCCCTTTGGAACACAATTACCATCTTAGTTTAGGAAAACGAAAACCAGACAGTTTCACAACAAGAAAATGGAAGAGGAAATGATAACTCCAGCCCAGAAAAGGTCAAAAGAAACAGAGCAGAAAAAGGGAGTAAGAAAAAACATAACAAGGAATCCGGCTTCTCTCTTTCCTTTGCAAAGAGGGGCAATGAATCATAACTTTAATCCTCTGTCCATTCTGGCCCTAGAAAGAACAAAATAGTCTCCTGGTTGCAGCAGTTGTAGAAAAACCACCACAAAATTGACCCGGGTAATTAGGCCACAAACTTTTTTTTTTCCCTCCTCAAATTGGAAGCATATGAGGAGGGGTACTCAAGGAGAAGAAACAAGTACGGAAATTCGGCAAGTCTTTAAATTCACTGCCTGAAAGCATTATCAATGCTCTTTTGTTAAGAGTTCTCCAGAGTGAAGCAAAAAAGAAACTTGACATTCAGGAAATTATTTTTAAAAAAAAAAGAAAAAAAGATTTTCCAGTAAACCGAAGTTTTAGCTTTGAATGTATTTTAAAATATTGAATCTGAGAAAACAGAATTATGGAAAGTATAGAAATTTGTAACTGATATTTTTTCAATTTTTTAAAAATTTTATTTATTTGTTTTTTCCCCCAAAGCCCCAGTAGATAGTTGTATGTCATAGCTGCACATCCTTCTAGTTGCTGTATGTGGGACGCGGCCTCGGCATGCCGGAGAAGCGGTGCGTCGGTGTACACCCGGGATCCGAACCTGGGCCGCCAGCAGCGGAGCACGCGCACTTAACCGCTAAGCCACGGGGCCGGCCCATGTAACTGATCTTTTTAAGGAAAGGAATGCTTTTAAGGTAAGAGAGTAAAGACCAGTGAGAGAAATAAAAACCTAGACTCTGCAGATGAATTTTCTTTCCACACGTGTCTAAATGATTACAGGCAACTGTAAAAACGATTAAATTAAATTCCCTTTTGAAATGAGAGTTCAATGATTTGTGATGATTTCTCAATGATTAACATGCGAGCTTAAATTTAAATGAGAGTTCTCTTTAATCCTATGAAAGCTTATATGCTTATAAATTTGCTGTTATTCAGTTTTCCCTTTGTACTTGCTCAAACCAAGAAAAACAATTTCATCCATTCAAAAATGGGAATGCACAATGACAAAATGAAAAACCAATGTTTTTATACCAAGTCATCTCAAGTAATAAAGTAATTAATTTTATATGCTGAGATAGTTTCTAATTCAACTTCTTTAAAATGTTAGTCAGCGTTGAGAAAGGTGAAGATGGCAGGCAGACACTTAACCCTCCCACCTATAAAGCACATTACATTTTATAAAGTTCTTCCCCTTTCACAAGCTCCACTTGTCTGCCTTGAATAATGAAGCAGTTCAAGCCAAAGATCAAGAAGCAGGAACAGAAAGATAAAAATCAGGAACCCTCAAATAGCTGCATTAGCATCAGGTTAACCAAATGCTGACTGTTTCCAAATATATGCTTTTGCTTGGAGGTACATTTTTAAATACATGTTTGAAATCACGAATACCTAGTGTCCTTAAGTGAAAACGATGAAAATCAATATGATCTTTGAAAACCAGAGTATGTTTTGGAGAAAGCATTCAGTGTTCAGTGCTCATCAACATTCCTGATTCAGGTCCAAAGGGGAATCCCAAAATATGAAAATTCAGATCCACCAACATCTACAAGACTGTTTGTCAAAGTTCTTAATGGTACAAAATTTCTGAATAAATATATCTTTTTACTCGTACTCCAACACAATGTATCAGAGGGACACACTGTGGAAGCCCACGGCTGCAGGGAAGGGTTTGCCCGAGTCTGGCTCCCGAGCAGGGCTGTCTGAGGGGCACCAAGTCTCAAAACCAAGGCTCTGGAGACATCCTTGCTTTTGGCCTTTGAGAAATTCACCGAAACTACCAGTGATGTTAGTCCAAGAATCACGTCAGCAGGGGCAGTGCCCTCGCCTGAGGAGCAGATTCTAGATACAGGGGGTTCCCAACCAGGGCTCCCAGATCCCCAAGGCCAGAAACCCTGACAGCCGGATCTACAGGACAAACATGTCAACTAAACTTTTGGCTTGATGTTCCAGAACGTCAGACATCCATACCAAAACCTATTCACGTTGCCTCCTGATATGAGCTGAACTGTGCACCCCCAAAATTCATATGTTGGACTCCTAACCCCCAGTACCTCAGAATGTGACTGTATTTGGAGATAGGGTCTTTAAAGGAGTAATTAAGTCAAAATGATGTCACTAGGATGGGCCCTAATCCCAAATGACTGGTGTGCTTATAAGAAGAGGAGATTAGGAGACAGACACAGAGGGAAGATGATCTGAAGACGCAGGGAGGAGATGGCCATCTACAAACCAAGGAGAGAGGCTCAGAAGAAACCAAACTGGCCAACACCTTGATCTCAGACTTCTAGCCTCCAGAACTGTGAGAAAATAAATTTCTGTTGTTTAAGCCACTCAGTCTGTGGCACTTTATTATGGGAACTTAAGCAAACTAACACACACACACACGCACACACACGCACACACACACACAGTCTTATAAAGGGGAATGATTGTGTTTCTGTACCCTTGACTAAAACTAAATGTAATTTTTCTATCTACGTGTGAAATTCAAATTATAATTAATATGAATAGGCATACACAAACATGACTAGATCCACCTTCACAAAAGTGAACAAAAAAGAATAAAAGTCTCCTGTTTTATTCATTTTTCCCCTTTCTTTTTTACCTTGTGGTAAAACTTTAAGGTAATTTCTTCTGACATTCAGTTCTCGGAGAGATTTCAGCTGACCTATCTGCTGGGGCAAGGCTGTGATCTCGTTGCAGCTGACATCCTGTATGGAAAGTGGAGAGAGAAATAATCAATGCCTTTTCCCAGGAAATCAAGCACTTCACGTGAACTCTCCTGAAGGAATTTAAATGTGAGGACAACAACACAGACGCTTTTTTGTACTGGACCCCAGGTCCCTCGCCACGGTAAGGCTTAGCACAGAGAAGAAAAAGAAAGTGCAACGTTTTAAACATCCTCTGAGGAGACAAAAAGAGATAAAAGAAGGATGTTAGTAGCATTTGGTAGTTACTTTGCCAGTATGGGCTACTGCTCTCATATGTTTCAATCTTACTTAATTCTCACAGATAACCCATAAGGCAATATTACTAGCCTAATATTTATAGTTGAGAAAAATGAGGCTTAAGAAAGTTAAGTCCATTGTCCAAAACTTGCATGTGCCAGAGTTAACACTCGGAAGGATGTACCAGCCCAGTGTCCAGCCACTATCCCACAGAGCCTCTAAATAGAAGATAACACATTCTATCTTAGCAAATGCTTACATTTTACAGTGAAAAACCATGCATATTAACGCACTGTTTGGGTGCACTATTTATTTAAAATGGACTTCTTACCAGAGGGCTGGAAATCTTGGTCCTATACAGACATTTTACAAGCAAGACTGTGGGGTATGCGGATTGTGTCTTCTTTGCTTTAGAAGACTAATGCTCTATTAATTGTTGATTGGAACCACCTCTTGATGCATGCAAAATGGAGGCCACGACATTTTTAATTTTTAATCTTACATATCCTTCTTGTCTCCCCTAATCCCTCTCCTCCTCTTGCTCTGATAGCTCTGCCCTGCTGCTTTCCACCCCCTCACCTCAGCTACTCCTCTAGTCTAGACCAGCATCATCTCTCACCTAGACACTATAATGGTCTCCTGATTGGTTTCTATGCATCAATCTCCTCCTCAGACCCACCCTTCACAGAGCAAAGATTTACAGAGCGTAAATTTCACTGTGTCATTTACCAGCTTAAACATTTGCAACCAGTTCCTCAGGAACTATAGGATAAAGTCCCAAACTCTGCAGCAAGGCCCAGCTCTACCAATTTGGGTCTGGCTATTTCTCCAGCGCCATCTCTCCGAATGCCCTCCCTTACATCCTATACTCAAGCCATGTTATTGCTTCTTGCAGTTTCCAGTGTGTGCCAAGCTCTTTCATAGTCCCAAAACTTATTCAGGCTCTTTCCCTGCCTGGTATGTCATTCCGCAATATTGTCCTCTGGCCCCACTTACTCATCTTTTAAGATTTAATTCAAGCCTCGCCTCCTCTCTGAAACCTTTCTCAAGGCTTCCGCCATCTCTCCCGCTCTGATCTAACACCCAGGGAGAACTGATCACTTTTCCTTTGCGGTCCTACAGACAGTCTGTTACTGTACTCATCTGCTCAGATGTTTGCTTTCCCCTATATGCCTGTGTGCTCTTAGATGGAAGAGACCGTGTCTTATTCACTCTGTCCTTCTGGTTCCAAGCAGAATGCCAGGCAGGTATAAAGTAAGGGATCAACAAATGTTAGATGAAATTTCTAAAGTCCTTAGGTTGACGCTTCATGATGCTGCAGTTTATTCCATCTCGTGACTGGGACCCCAGGATGCTCCAACATACACACTAAATCTCTTGCAGGTCCTGCTTGGTATCACAGAACCACAGATACATTCGGGCTACACGTGATCCCAATGAGAGCAAGTCCTTAAATATCCCACAT